>NW_023425347.1:101940553-102188053 GCF_014108415.1 Molossus molossus | reverse complement strand
CAAATATCCTTTAACAACGCTTCAGACAGAGAACATTAACCCCATTTCACAGAGAGGATACTGAGGCACCCCAAAGTGCTACTACGTGGAAGACCCTACAGCCCAATAAGGGGTCAGACTGGAATGTAAGTGCAGGTCTCTGACTCCACAGCCTGTGCAGAGCCCTGGCCGTGGCCCCGGGTGCCCAGGATGGGAATGAACAGGGAGCGATGAAGACAGAGGGGACACCGAAGGCAAGGCGAGCCCCGGCCCTTCGCCCCGGAGGCACACCCCCCTTCGGCAGACACCGCAGGGACCTGGGAACGAGCGTCCAGCTGCGAGACTTTTCCCAGAACAGTCCAGAGCCCCCGAGCAGCAGAGGCCGGCTCCCTGCCGCACCAAGATGATGTTCGCCCAGTATGTGACAGCGATTAATAGCTTATTTCTCAAATCAGCCTATTAGAAATAATCATGCCGGCGACCGCGGGCCATTAATCTGCGTTGGAACCCAACTGGCGCAGGCTGGCACAGGCATGGGGCCCCCGGCGCCCAAGGCAGGGGTTCCGTGCACAGAGGACATTGCTGTGGAGGGGGGACAGCCAAGGACTGGCCCCAACAGTGTCCCAGGCAGCACCCAGAGGGGCCCCAGAGCCTCGGTGACCACAGGGGCCTGGGCTTCCTCCCCAAGGATGCTCCTCTAAAGCAGACTGGGAGCCCGTGATCTGTCATGGGTGGTGGCAGGCCAGGGAAGGCCCAGTGCCCTGGATGGGGTGTCCCCGGACCCAGTGATGTGCCAGGGCAGGAGGGAGCACCCACAGCAGGGCGAGGTGTTTTGTCTCGACCGCTGGAACGCATCACTGGCACATGGGAAAAACTGATAGGAGCCGGACTTCGCTTCTTTCTCGTTTTTCCATTCTCTACCCGCAACACGCCCTTACTGCAGACACCCACCACCCGCCACCCTCCCCACTTGGTACCCCCCTCACGGGCAGAAGGGCCCCGTCAGGGCCATGGCCCATCCCTTCTCCATCCCCCTTCTCCCACCCCCCCGGGAGCTCCGAACACCGCAGGGTGGGCCCTGAGACCTGAGACCACAGAAATGAGGTGTCGGGGAGCTAGCCCCAGACTCCAAATCCCAGAGGTCCGGCAGGGGCTCCCCGCAAGCCCTCCCTCCGAGCCATTTCCCCAGTTCTGCAGGGGCGGATCGATGAGACAGGGGGTCCACCCAGTGTCCTTCCCAGAGACCTCGGCATCTCGATTCAATGACAAAAACAGCCCCGCCTCAGCCCCCGTCACCTTTGGGCCAGTGACAGTGGGATATTTGAAGCCCCCATGCCTGTGCCCGGGGCTCCTCAATGCCTCTTTCTGATGACACCAGTGTCTCCCCCACCCAGCTTCTCTTCACCCACCCATCGCGTTGCTAGGGTGCCGTTCGGTCCATTCTCTTGGCCTCTGAGCGGAAGCCGTCCATGTTCTCTCTGGTGGAGGGAGCTCAGCCTCCCCGAGGCCCCAGCCAGGTGAGTGTCCCCGGGAACCTGCCCCCCGCTCTGCTCCGGAGAACTGGTCCGGTTGGAACCTGGGATCTCTGACCCGGCCCGACCAGCCCCTGGCCTCTCGCCTGGCTCCTCGTGTGGCCCCTCCTTGGCAGGATGTCCTCTTAGGTGTCCAGAGCCGCCACCTCTCCAGGTGCAGCTGGACGTCCCCCGGCCCCTCCTGCCGCAGGGGCTGCACTTCGGAGGTGACTGAGTCCCTCGCGTCCCGGCCCTGGTTCCCACATCAAACGCGCAGCCTGCACAGAGCGCGACATCACAGGACAGTCGAACTTACCCAGAGGACACGTAACAGGGCAGTTCGTCCCCTGGCAAGGGGGTCACTTCCAAGAGCACACATCTGCCTCGGGCCCCCTGGTCTCCAGGGAATTTCTCAGGAAGCTGCCCTGTAAGAAACACTTCTGGTCCTGGCCGGTTTGGCTCAGCGGTTAGAGCGTCGGCCTGTAGACCAATGAGTCGTGGGTTCGATTCCGGTCAAGGGCATGTACCTCGGATGTGATTCATCCCCGGCCCTGGTTTGGGTTGTGCAGGAGGCAACCAATAGATGTGTCCCTTTCACGTCAATGTTTCTCTATCTCTCTCTCCTTCCCACTCTATCTGAACAAAAATGGAAAGATGTCCTTGGGTGAGGATAAAAAAGAAAAAAGGAAAAAAAAGGAACACTTCTGGGTGAAGAGGTCCCAGGCAGAGAGACAGGTGGCATCGGCTGATTTTCTGATGTGGTTCAACTTAGCCAAGAAGAAACTCTAGACACAAAAGTCCCCTGTAAGGTCCTCAACATAGACCATCATTTACATCACCGATGACCCCCCCATCCTGCAAGCCTAGCAGAGGCTCCCAGCGGACCCCCAATCCCTTTCTTGCAGCTGACTTTTATAAACACCCCAGTGTGTGATTCATAGCGGGTCGTCTGGCTGGCTCATGTCACCGTGGGAGGGCATGTGGGGAGCAGACAGCACCCAGCCTGCCCGGACATCCAGCCACGCAGGCCTGCCACCGCACCGCCCAGCTTCCTCACCCCACCGCCACTCTGCTGCCGACTGGTGACTTCGTGACCATCGACGGCTGGCCAGGGTTTCACAGCTGGCAACCTGCTGTGGAATGCACACCCTCTTCTTCATCACGCCCTTCTCCCTCTTCCTGGCCCAGGCGCCTGTGACCGGGGTTTCCTGTATCCCCACTTTTCCTCTGGGTTTCCCGCTCCCCTCACACGCGCACCCCTTCGCCCCCATCCAGTGTGAACCTGCTTGGCAGAGACGGGGTACAACCTAGTGCAGTTACTATTTCTTTGGGCAACGTGGAGAGAATATTCCAGGGAAAAGATCTTAGTTGTACAGTTTGATTTCCCAGCAAAGACCATTAGGGGAATGTCCCTGAGCATCCCTGTTTGCGCTGTTGACCCCGAAGGGGGAGAAGATCCTACCAAGAAGGACTCCTGGTGGCTAATTGGGCTCAAATTTAAAAACCCAGGCGGCCTGACTAACCAGGGGCTTCCGCTAGAAGCTGCGCGTTCCGGAGAGATGGCCGGCCTGCCCTTGCCCTCTGAGCTGGGCTTTATAGAGCTGTTCCTGGAATTGTATTTCAGCCAATAGGACTGAGCCGTCCCCCATCCAATCGGAGCTGCGCACCATGGCTCACAAGCAAAGCAGCTCCATTCTGACCAATCAGGACAGTGCCTTTTGGACCAATCAAACTGTGAGGATTTGGAGTCCTCATTTGCATGAGGATGAATCAATCAAGGGCCAGGGGCAGAGACTTCTGTCCATATCAGCCAGCTCCCCTCTGGCTCTGGGAACCCACTTTCCCCTCCCGTCAAAGTCAGAAGACGGTTTCCCTGGCGGAGCTGAAACAGCCATGAAGGTTCACCGGCCGGAGCAGGGAGGAAGGAGCAGAGACGGGCAGGCAGGTTGGCACAGGACAGGCTGCCCCGGGGCAGAGCGGGGCCAGCCGGTGGAGCGGACTCTAGCAGACCTGGCTCACCCCAGGGCCACCTCACAGCCTTGCTACATCACCACTGAGCTGTTTGCACGCACGAAGTTCCTTCTTCACCACACCCCAAACTGGGGATGTCTGTGGACACTGTCCAATTGGCGCCAATGACTGTAGACTGACAGTTACCAAAAATATCATCCGCGTCCCCTTCCTTCTCATCCTGATCACCCCTTTGCAAGCCCCGCCATCAGCTCAGTCACGGTGGGGGAAGGAACTCCATCCGGTGAGAAGTCTGGGAAGAAAACCCGCAAGAGATGTTTTCTTTCCTTATCAGAGAGCACGAAGCAGGAGCAAATGGCAGGGGCCGGATCAGAAAGGGCTTCTGTTTATCCTTTCTCCTTGGGAAGAGTAATGTCTCGCCCTCTCTGCGTAAAGTCAGGGACAAACACCGAGTTCTCCGGTGGTTTTTAAAGCCGGAGAATAATCCACCAGAGGGGGAAAAAAAATGCAGCCCCAAATGGAGCCCTCTGTGAGTAATAAATCTACCTATTGTCGTCTGTTTTTCTAAAGCAGAAATGACTGGAGCAAGTGGTTTTTATTATTGCTCATAGACTGTTTAAATATTTCATCTGGGAGATGCGGTGTGAAGAGACAATAGCCCGCCTGACAGAAGATTTATTAGGGAAAGTTTTCACAAGTATATTTGTAGGGAGCGAAATATGTTTGGAGAGATTAGTCCAGATGTACGGTGATTAGCGGTGGACTGGGTGTGCAGACGCCACGGGTCCCCTCCCTGGCAGGCTCTGCTCCAGGTGGACTCGGAATAGACCGCGAACTTCCGCGGCGCCAGGAACCCTTTGCTTAGACAATGAAGTTGACTGAATAGAGTGGAATGAACGCCAGTCTTTCCTCGCACCGAAGCGCCTGACTGTTTAGTTCAACGCTGACCAGCGAATGGGGTTTCGAGGCAGGAGGCCCTCACGGGGTTGGCACAGGCAGGGGCTCCCTGAGACCTGAGATCTGTCTTCGCCCCAGGGTCGGGAGGAGGCTGCGGGGACAGGGACAATCGTGAGGCTGCCCCACGCGACCAAGGGCCTCAGACCTGGCTGTGTGCTTGCCTTACCCAGGAGCGCGTGGTTGCGATGTGAAGGTGACTTCTGAAGGTAACCAGCAATCAAGGGTCGATGACTCACGCCACCCGTCCGGGCAGGGAGAAGAATCTGATGGCTTGTCCGCAGAGCTACGAGAAGCTCTCTGGAGATGGCAGAGCTTGTGGCGGGCACTCCTGCCCAGCTCGGCATCAGGAAGGGGCAGGTCCGCCTGCCCCGAGCAGTCCCGCCAGGAGGTGCGGCTCCCCGAGGAGCAGGGCAGGGTGCCCTTCCTCCCGGGCAGCTGGCCCCACACTGCCATCCGTCTTCTGTGAGCAGGCGTTGGCTGGAAACAGCTGCAGTTTAATGAAACTCCTGAGTAGACCCCGAGGTCAATGCTAACAGGCTCCTAATAAACAGTCTGAAGATGGAATCTTATGACCCCGGAAGGGTGAGTGGGTCTTGCTGAGGAGCGACAGCCGTGCCCATCTGCCCGCCGATGACACACGGCTTGCCATCCGTCACTCCAACGACGAGCTTCGGCTGGGAGGCACGAGGCGTGAAGGAAGACACCCCCGCCGCTCCGGTGGGGCGAGCGGGCTCGGGTGGCAGTTTGCAGCCAGCGACAGAGCAGTGGCCGGCGGGGTTCCCAGCCTCCCCAGTTCGTTGCCATGGAGAAGGAGCTGGATGGTTCCGTGCGGCTGTGCGGATGTCTCCCCCGAGACGCACCATGACAAGTTGGACTGGAAGCAGCAAATGAGAAGCTATGATCTTCAAACCGTATGAATAAGTGATTGATTGGGCACCGGGCCGTAAACAGCACTGTGTGCTCTGGCAGTGTGGGGCCCCGCAAAATGAGATCATCAGTCTGGGGCAGACGCGCAGCACCGCCACCAGCTCCCGGTGACCTTCCATGGCACAGCGTCCTGGGCCGGGGACTCTGCCCAGAGCTAATGACCGCCTCCTGCGGGCCTGCCAGTGCCAAGCCCGGGCCCAGCTGGCTCTGAACCCATCTGATGAGTTTCTCCCTGTGTAGCTACTGGTGTTCTTTCAATAAAAGGCGTCCATCTGCTAATCTTCGCCAGGTCCCCCGCCAAGTCTGCTTGGCCGCACTGGAGGACGCGGGCGGGGTGTTTGGGGAGGTGGGCGAGTCCCCGCCTACCCAGGGGCTTCTCGACTCCTGGCCAGACCCAGGTGGACCAGGACAGTCCACACGCAGGCCAGATTGGCCGATGACCGGGAAGGAAAAATGGTGCCAACCACCATCCTCTCTTGATATTTTGGAGTTGGGATCCCAATAGCCTGGCCAATTAGAAGTGCACAATGTTGGTGAACCCTGGGTCCGAGGTCCAGGACAGGGCCAGCAGGTGGCCAGTGACCATGGAATCGAGACAGAGTCGGACACAGGGGTCATCGGCTTCCACGGGTACCAGGGTTTCCGTCCGTGGTTCCGGAGGTGGTCGCACTGACCACTTCTGTGTTCTGTATCTCTGATGCTTTGATTCCTTGGGGTTCTTCTGACCCTGAAGGGACTGCCCCTCCCAGGGCTAGCCTTCCCCGAGAGAGCACACTTTTCCAATGCAAACCAGCCAATGAGGAGCCCACACCCCTCCACCCCGTCTATCAGCTCCCATCCAGGTCACAACCCGCCTGCCCTAACCAGCCAGGGCTGGTCCCAGACAACTAGCGACCGCCCTGGAGCCCAGGGAAAGAATTCCAACTAGCCCCTGGAGCAGAGCAGAGCCAAGAGGACGCGCCGAAGGATGGGGGACAGGATGCACACAGGGGTCCGCGAAGACTCGGGGTCTGACGGCATCCGAGATGACAGAGGCGGACAGCTGAAGGTCCACGGGCCGGTGCACAGAGCGGTTTCCAGCCAGAACTCGAGTTCTGTGCCGTCGCAGACCACATCAGAGTACGCGACGGGGGAGGGCCCTCGGAAACGCCATGCGGGTGGAGGGGAACCTTCACAGCAGCGCTGTCCGCAAGGCCGCGCACTGGAAACAATCCCACGGCCCCTCAACAAGACGGCGAATCAAAAAGCCGGAGTCTGTTTTCACAACAGCGGGGGAAAGTCTGTTTTGCTATGTCGAGTGACGTGGATTAATCTCGCAGATGGGGTGTTAAATCAAAAACGCCAGACAGGAAAGGGTATTACGTTCCACGGTTATCTTTAGACAAAGTTTAAAAAATAGGCAAAACAAACTGATCGTCATAGAAAGCAGCTGGGGAGAAGGCGGGGGAGGTAATGGCGGGACGGGACACGGGGGACTTCGGGGTGCGGAACTGTGCTGTCACCTGGCGCTTACGGGCCCACGCGGGTTTGTTCACTGCACGGAAACCGGTCGAGCTGCAGAGCCGGTGCGCATTGTTGTGTCGGTTCTATTTCCTTTAAAAAGTTGACAATCGCCCGGCCAGTGTGGCTCAGTGGCTGAGCGTTGACCCTGCACCAAGAGGTCGCCAGTTCGATTCCCGGTCAGGGCACATGCCCAGGTTGCTGGCTCGATCCCCAGTGGGGAGCATGCAGGAGGCAGCCAACCGATGTTTCTCTCTCTCTCTCTCCCTCTAAAAAAATCAATAAAAAACATATTTTTTTAAAAAAAAAGTGAAAAAGGAAACAAGGAAGGGAGAGAACGAGGGAAGAAGAGGGAGGGAAGAAGGGGGAATGGATACTCCTGGGGAGGGCAGCATGGCCTGGGTTTGGGGTTTGAGAGGGAGGCATTCATTTCAAAGCTGGGGAAGTACTACGTAGGTGGAACACCACACCCGTGGTGTCATACTGTTATTGCTTGATGTAAAGGATGTGTCCCCGTGGAGAACAGCCACACCATGCGCTTCCTTGGGGGAGGTTATGACTTCGAGGGGTCTGGAAAAGAGGGTTATTCTGGTGTTTGAAAAGGTGTGTTCGCCTAGATGCACAAACCAAAGACCTCATGCATATAAGCACAACCAGTGGACGAAGACGACAATGCTGGGGGGTGGGGGTCGGGAGGAGGGTGTCTATGGGGGAAAAGGAGAAATATCTGTAACAGATAAATTAATTTAAAAAAAAACAAGTGGAAGAATAGAAAACCTTAAAAAAAAGAACAACAACAATGGACAGGACTCGCTTAAGACAAAGATAAACCCTTTGTCAAAAGAGTGACCTGCACTGGCCGGTTTGGCTCAGCGGTTAGAGCGTCGGCCCACTGCCCAGAGAGACCTGGGATCGGTTCCTGCTAAGGGCATGTACCTCGGTTGCAGTTTGTCCCCGGGCCTGGTTGGGGTCTTGTGGGTGGCAGCCAGTCGACGTATCTCTCTCACATCGACGTTTCTCTCTCTCTCTTCCTCCCTCTCTCCTTCCTGCTCTATCTGAAGATAAATGCGAAAATGTCCTCTGGTGAGGATAAAAAAACAGTGACAGGCCTGCAGCATGGCTGCCCCCATGACCTGCCCAGGGAGGGATTCATGATCAGAGCGCCTGAGGCTACTTTCGTCACTGGGCTTGTCCGTTTCTCTAGAACCCCTTTTCCATCCCAGATGCGTTTATTTAAAATTCATTTAAAGAAAAGTTTTCACAGACAACAGCATGGTGATGACCAGAGAGGAGGGTGGGGGGAGGCAGGAGAGGGTAAAGGGGGGATACATGATGACGGAAGGAGGCTTGGCTTGGGGTAGTGAACCCACAACACAGGGTACAGGTGAAGTATGGTAGAGCTGTACACCTGAAACCTGTATAATTTTATTAACTAATGTCACCCCAAAAGATTCAATGTTTTAAAAAAGAATAAAAGGAAGGAAGGAAGGAAGGAAGGAAGGAAGGAAGGGAGGAAGGGAGGGAGGGAGGGAGGAGAGGGAGGAAGGGAGGAGGGAGGAGGGAGGGAGGAGGGAGGGAGGGAGGGAGGAGGGGAGGAAGGGAGGAAGGGAGGAGGAGGGAGGGAGGGAGGGAGGGAGGGAGGGAGGAAGGGAGGAAGGGAGGAAGGGAGGGAGGGAGGAAGGGAGGGAGGGAGGGAGGAAGGAAGGGAGGAAGGAAAACAGAAGTTTGAGCCGAGTCATCACTCAGGGGCTTGGAGGCGGTGGCCGTTTTGGTGGCAGCAAGTCAGTTGCTGAAGTTTGGGGAGCCCCGCGGTATTCGCTCTCCCTCCCTCTCCTTCTCTCTCCCTCTGGCTCCCCCCACATTTTCTGAGACCCTTCTCAGCCAGAAACGGGAACAGGAAACACACAAGACCACCACACCCTTGACCTTGGGAGCTCATACTAGAGGTGGGTGCCGAGGGCCCGCGGGCCCACCGCCACATGCCCAAGAACCGAACACAGCCCTGGCCACACCAGCCGGGAGCTGATCGTCCCTCGGCTCCACTTGGCCCCACCCCCCCTGCACCCCAGCCCTCAGCAGCAGCTGCTGCCCAGGCACCCATCGAGGCCCTCAGGGAAGGGCCTCCGTGAGCATCTCTGTGGGTGACCAGTCACGGGCCTGGCTGGGACCTTAGACGCGCTGCAGGGAAGCCACAGGCGCTGCTGCTGGGAACCCGGGAGGGGTGGACCCTCCTCTTCAGGGGACTTCGGTGCCCAGGCATCCAGGGTGACCAGGATCCCTTCTGGAAGGGTCATGGACTGGCCCTCTGTGTTCTTTGTAAAAGGAAAGCCACAGCTAAGATGTCTGAGCGCTGTTGCGTCTTCTCCGAACGCTCGGCGGGCTGTGCCCTGCCGTCCCCCTCAGCACAACGGGCCCTTCTCTCAAAGTCACCTGCGCGTGGGCCGTCCGGAGCGGTGGCTGGCGGGCGCTGATAAGGGCAGCGTGCTGGGCCGCCCGCGTGAGCACACCTGGTTAAATATGTTAACAGAGATTAGGGCCGGTTTTGACAATACTTTTAAGAGGCTTATGTCTGGGTCCCACCTTCCCCCAAACATCCGCTACAAGGATTTAGATAAGACATCTCCGGAATGATGTCATAACCCTCCGCTGCCACCTCCCTCCCTGGTCACCCCTGGGCGGAGAGGGACAATGTTACAGCCGAAGTTACAGACTTGCTTAGGGGCTTAAGGTCTTAACTACACACAAAAGAGTCTGGCAGGTGACAAAGGGCCACCGTTCACGGTCCCTCTTAGAAATTATCTTTGTTCCCCACACAGTTCACAGAAAGGACCTGGAGTTGTAAAAACTTTAAAAGTCTTAGGGCTAGAAAGGTGCGGAGGGTCGCGGCCCGGCTGTGCACTGGCTTCTCTCCACCTCAGGTTTCCTGCAGTGAGCTGGCCAGGTCCATCCCCCCCATCCAGGGGGCCCACAGCAGCAGGCTGAGGAAACCCTGAAGGAACAGAATCCCAAGTCCATATCCCAGGGGAGCAGGAAGCTGGTGGCTGGGATCAGGGGCCCCGGGTCAGTGAGGACCGCAGGGGGCCTGGGGACTGGGAGCACAAATAGAGGCCAGGTGCCCCCGGGGGTGGGGCAGAGCTCCTCCACTCTGCGAACCCCACGACTCTGCTCTCCAGGACCCAAGACTGGATCTCATCTGCTTGTCTTCTCTGCTGCCTGCTCCCCAGCATGTGGGTGACAATCTGGGGATGCTCCCAACAGCATGGCCACCGAGGGACACCATTCATAGAGTGTCTGTGGCTGTTGTCTTCAGAACACTTTTTGTTTTTTTGTTTTGTTTTTTTGGTACGTGCCCCTAGCGGGAACCAAACCCAGGACTCTCTGGTCAGCAGGCTGATGCTCCAACAGCTGAGCCAAACCGGCCAGGGCACAGAACAACACATTCTTCTGACCCCATTCTGTCCATCTGGATGAGCAAGGGGAGCACCCAGATTCTAGGGGGGGACCTGATCTCACCCCCCAAAGCTGCTTCTCTTCCTGTGAGAAGTTTCCATTTTTTTCAACCTTACACCTTCCTTGTTTTCAATGAGCATGTTGGTCTAAGAGTTCAAACTCCCAGTCATAAGATGAGTTTGTTCTGGGACCTAACGTACAGCATGTCAACTACTGTAAACAATACTATATTGTCTACTGGAAAGATGCCTAGAATAGATCCTAAATGTTCTCAACACATACACACAGACACACACACACACACACACACACTGGTGATCATGTGAGATAATGGAGGTGTCAGATAAGGCTACAGTGGAATCATTTTACAACTTATACGTGTATCAAATCATCACGTTGTGTACTTTAAATTTACACAAAGTTATATGTCTGTAATATTTTAATAAAACTGGGGAAAAAGAAGCAAATGTGTATGTTCCAGCATGCCTTTGCCCATATCCTGTCCCTCTGCTGGCTGGCCCAGGTACCCCCCAACTCCAGGCTGGCAGGGTGGTTTCTGCCCCACCTGTCCCACCCCAAGCCTTCGTGCGTGCAGATCCAAGAAGCTCAACACACCACAAGCAAGCGCATACATCAGAAACTAGATCGGGGCACATGATACTCAAATTGCTCAAAACCAATAATAAAGAGAACATCTTAAAAGCAACCAGAGAAAAATGAAACCTTCTGCACAGAGATATTAAGACATGGATGGCCACAGATTGCTCATCTGAAACAATGCCAGTGAGCGACGGCTTTAAAACACTGAAACAAAAACACTGTCAAACTTGAGTTCTATACCCAGCAAAAATGTCTTTCAAAAAGGAAAGCAAACTAAAGATCTCAGATGTATGAAAGCTGGAAGAGTCTATTGCCAATAGAACTGCACTATGAGACGTGTCTAAGGATGTCCTTCAGAAAGAAGGAAAATGATTTCAGATGGAAATCTAGATCTATGTGCAGGAATGAATAGTCCTGGAAATTATAATGACAGGAGTAAACATGTAAGATTTTTAAAGTTAAATCTCTTTACAATATAGTTGACTGTTTAAACAATGTACTGTGGGGTTTATAACATATGTAAAAGTAAAATACATGACAATTACAGCATCAGTAGCAGGGTGGGGTGCAAATGGAAGTAAAATATTGTAAGGATTCTATACTATAGGGGTAATGCTATGATGCTATTGTGATAAATTGAATGTATGTTCTATAAAGCACTAAGTGACCATTAATATAACAAAACAAAAGTTAAAGCTAATAATGCAGTAAAGAAGATGAGAAGAAAGTCTAAGAAATATCTGATTAGTCTATAGAAATGCAAAGGTCAATAAAGGAAAAAAGAGAAAAAAAATTGCACAACCACCAAAACAATAGCTTAAAACGTACTCATATAATCAATCACGTAAAATGTAAATGGTCTAAACACACCCACTTAACAGGCAGAGATTGTTAGGATAAATAAAAAAGCAAGATCCAACTCTATACGGCCTCCAAGAAATACACTGTAATATAAAGACACAAATAGGTTGAGGGATAAGAGAGGAATACCCCGTGCTAACACTGTCTCTTACATCCTAATGAAAATAAAGTGGAGGTGGTTACATTACTATCAGTCAGAACCAATTTTAAAGACTATTAGCAGAAATAAAGAAGGTCATTTCATCACGATAAAGGGGTAATTCATCAAGAGGACAAAGCAATTTTATTTTATTTTTTTCCCAAATCTTTATTGTTGGATGTAAAATGTATTACAGATGTTCCACATTTTTCCCCCATTGACCCCCTCCTCCCCACTCCCGCCCCCCTCCCACCTTTTCCCACACTATTGTCTGTGTCCATTGGTTATGCATATAAGTTCTTTGGTTTATTTCTTCCCACCCCCCCCCCCAACCCCGTTCCCTTTGAGGTTTTGTCAGTCTAGCAATGAATTTGTGCTTCTTAATCCCTTCACCTTTTTCACCCATTCCCCCAACCCCCTTCCCAACTGGCAACCAACAAAATGTTCTCTGTATCTATGAGAATGTTTCTGTTCTTCCTGTTCATTTTGTTTGTAGATTCCATTGTTGATAGATATGTATTCATTGTCATTCTGTTTGTTCATACATTTTATCTTTTTCTTCAAAAAGACCCTTCATCATTTCATATAATAACGGTTTGGTAGTGATGAACTCCTTTAACTTTTTCTTGTCTGGGAAAGTTTTTATATGTCCATCAATTCTAAATGACAGCTTTGCAGGATAGAGTAATTTTGGTTGTAGGTTCTTGGTTTTCATCACTCTGAATATTTCTTGCCACTCCCTTCTGGCCTGCAAAGTTTCTTTTGAGAAATCAGCTGACAGCCTAATGGGTACTCCCTTGTAGGTAACTAGCTGCCTTTCTCTTGCTGCTTTTAATATTCTCTCTTTGTCTTGAACCTTTTGCATTTTGATGATGATGTGTCTTGGTGTGGGCCTCTTGGGGATCATCTTGTTTGGGACTCTCTGGGCTTCCTGGACTTGTATGTCTGTTTCCTTCACCAAGTTAGGAAAGTTTTCTGCCATTATTGTTTCAAACAGGTTTTCGATTTCTTGTTCTCTCTCTTCTCCTTCGGGCACCCCCAAGATGCGAATGTTGGCATGCTTGAAGTTATCCCAGAGTTATCCCAGAGGCTCCTTACTCTATCCTCATTTTTTTGGATTCTTTTTTCTTTTTGCTCTTCTGATTGGGGATTTTTTGCTTCCTTATATTCCAAATCGATGGTTTGCTCCTTGGATCTACATACTCTATTATTGAAGCTGTGTAAATTATTCTTTATTTCAGTTAATGCCTCCTTTAATTCTAACTGTGTATCCATGATTTCTAACTGGTCCTTTTTTATGCTCTTGAGGCCCTCCCTAAGTTCACTGAGGTTCTCACTAAGTTCATTGAGCATCCTTATAAGCAGTATTTTGAACTCAGTATCTGTTAGGTTGCTTATCTCCCTTTCGCTTAGTTCTTTTATTGGGGTTTTGTTCTGTTCTTTAATTTGGGACCTGTTTCTTTGTATCCTCATTTTGGCTGCCTCCCTGTGTTTGTTTCTGTGTATTACTTAATGAGAGGTATGGGGCTAGCTGAGACCCGGTGCTGCTCGTTTGAAAGAATTTAGGAAAAATCTGAAGCAGGATCCAAGACAGGCCAATCCTATGGTTAAGCAAGTGGCAACAGCTTGGGGGGGCTTGAAAGTTGGGTGGGGCGGGGCGGGGCCTCAGGGAGTCAGCAGGGCGGGGCTACCAGTGTGAGCCAGGTTGCTGGAGTCCCAGATATGGCGGCTGTCTGCCGCCCCAGGGAAGGACTCACCAAAGGAACAAAGGCCTCTGACAGCAGTTTGTCCCCGAGAAAACCCCTTCTCCAGCCCTCGCTCCAGTGCCAAACAGCTCAGTTCTTCCCTGTATGTCTCTGGTGCCCCTCGAGCTGCCTCCCCTCCGAGCTTAGAGGGAGAGAGTCTGATAAGTCCGTGCGCGGGCCCTTTAGGGAGCTGCCTGGGGCTCCAGCCGCCTCAGCCTCCCTGAGCCTCAGTTTCTGCTGGTTTTTCCAGCCAGAAGTGATGGGGATTCTCTTCCTGACACTGGAACCCTGAGCGGGGCACCCGGTGTGGGACGGGGACCCCTCAGTCCTCAGGAAGGACCTTCCCAGCCGAGGTGTCCTCCTGATTTTTATCCACCACGCTTGGGTGTGGGCCCAGCCCCGCCGCCGCGCGCCACTGCCGCACCGCCACCGCCCCTCGCGCCGCCTGTCCTACCGGTCTGGATGTAGCTGCTTTTTTTTTCTTAGTTCCATAGTTGTACGACTTCCATTCAGCTTGATTTCAGGCGGTTTGGAATGATGGTTGTTCTGTAGTTTAGTTGTAACTTTGATGTGGTTGTGGGAGGACGGATACCGCGTTTACCTCCGCCGCCATCTTGACCGGAAGTCGACAAAGCAGTTTTAAATGCGTACGCACCTAATAACTGAGCTGCAAAAATCCATGAAGCAGAAACTGTTTGGAGAAACACACAGATCCGCATTTATAGTTGGAGATGTCACTACCTCCCTCTCTCAACAGCTGAGAGAAATAATAGATAGAAAAACAGTAAAGATGTAGAAGATTTGAACACTCTGACGCTCCACCCCCAAACCGCAGAAACACATTCATTGCCAGAGACGTGTGTCCAGAGACAGACAACGCGATGAGCCGTAACATTCTTAAATTTAAAAGGATTCAAGTCATACAAAGCACAGTCTCTGACCCAAATAGAACTACACTATCAACAGATAAAAAATATCTCTGGAAAACAATCCCTGAGTGTTTGCAAACTAAGTAACACATGTCTCAACAGATCAACTGGCCAGGGAAGAAATAAAATAGAGGAACCAGAAAGCATTTTGAATGGAAGGAACATAAAAACATTACATGTCAGAATTGGTGTGTATTCACCTCAATAGTACTTAAGAGGGTATTTATAGCACTAAATGCCTACATGAGAAAAAGAAGTCTCACGTTAATATCCTTAGCTTTCACCCATTGAAGAAATAAATGGACGGTGATATCTGCAACTTTAATCAAGAACACAGGGGTGGGGTATGAATGACACCTTCTCGATTACCCACAGAGTATCTAGGTAGCTAAAGGAATGTGAGCGTGTACGACTTTGCAAACCCAGGGACAACTTCTGGGTATACAGATTGAACATCTTCAGGATGTAAGAAACAGTTGACCCACAGAGTAAACAAGATCACTCAGGGAGTTTTTGCAGTGTGAGAAGGGTACACATCCAAGCACAGAGCCCCCAGGGCCACTGACACTTGAGGGGTAGAAGGAAAACAGGACTATGAGGAGCTGAGGGAAGAAGAAAGGGTCAGAGTGTACGGCAATCAGAAAGAGGGCATCATGAACGGAAAGAGGGTTTCAGGGACGAGAGACTTGGTGGCGGGGGTCAAACACAGCAGGAAGAGCCTGAATCAGGAGGTGACAAGATCCACCTCACCGGACTTCAGGAAACTCTTTGCAGCCCAATCAGAGGTCTTCGGCCAAGCACCGAGGAGTTCGTGGGAGGCCAGGAAGTTGAAACAGTGAACGCAGCCTTGTTTTGAGAAGTGGGGATGAACAGATGCGAGAAACATCGTTAGCTCAGCAGATGATGTGAGCAAGGGAAGGTTTTTCAAAGTGGAAAACACCTGTTTCTAGGAATGGTGGCAGGAGGCACAGAGGAGGCGGAGGTTGAGGATAAAGGAGGGTGGGTAAGTGGATGAGTTTCATTCTGGGGAGAACTATTGTACAAGCTGTAGAGTGAAGAGCCCCACATTTTCCTTCGACAAAGAAAGACAGATGACGTGGAGATTTCAGACGGTGGCAAATGCTGAGTCCTTAGCCTTAAACTCAGTCGTATAGCTAAGCTGTAGCTGGAGAAACGACAAATCTAAAGTTTAAGACGTGTGCTCTCAAAGGAGGTTGACGACACAGAACAAGTCCTTGACTGTGACCTTGGATGGTTTTACATGGATACAACGTGTCTTGCGAATATATCTTCCTGTTTGGATTCGCTTAGCGTGTCTGACACATTGTAGACCTCGTTCTATCATTCTGTACAGTATAAAAATCCATGTCTGGCCCTGGCCATTTTGGCTCAGCGGTTAGAGTGTCAGCCTGCGGTCCGGAGAGACCCAGGTTCGGTTCCCGCTAAGGGCACGTACTTCGGTTGCAGTTTGTCCCCGGCCCTGGTTGGTCGTGTGGGTGGCAGCCACTCGATGTGTCCCTTCACGTCGATGTTTCTCTCTCCCTTCCTCTCTCTCCCTCCCACTCTATCTGTACAAAAAAAAAAAATCCATGTCTGCTTCCAGGGTGTGCCCGAGTTGAAAAGGCGAGCGGGGTCCCAAGGTAAGTCAGGTCAGCATTAACTGTAGACTGTGGAGACCAAGGAGCTTATAAACTTAGAAGAAACTGGTACCTTCACTAGTGATCTGAAGAACAGACGTAAGCCCACAGTGAGGGCCTCCTCTTCTGAGCTGTGCAGGATTCCGTGACGGGAATCCCTGGTCCAGCTGTTCGGATCTGGTGTGGGGGCGGACGGCTTGGGTCTGGATACCGTCTCCACCCCTCACAAGTATGTGATCCCTGCTCTCCGAGTGCCCACCTGTAAGATGGGGATGCTCACAGTGCCCACCTCCCCGGGGCTGGGGTAGCGCTCGTCTGGCTCCTCGCACGCGGTCAGAAAGCCAGGAAAGCTCGCGGCGGTGGTTTGGGCGATGGAAATGGATGCAACCTTTGCAGAAGGCACGTTGGCCAGATGCATTGAGAGGTTTTATTTTATTTCATTTTAACTTTTTTTTCCCTTTATTGATTGTAGAGAGAGAGGAAGGGAGAGGGAGAGAGAGACAGAAACATCGATGAGAGAGAACATCGGTTGGCGGCCTCCTGCATGCCCCCCACTGGGGACCGGGCCCACAACCTGGGCATGTGTCCTGACCGGAAATCAAACCCACAACCTCTGGGTGCAGGGTCGACACTCAACCACTGAGCCACCTGGCTGGGCTGGGTGCATTGAGGGGTTTTAAATGTAATTCCCCATAGTGGCATCTCTCCTAAGAAAGTAAGAAAAACATTGAACAAAGAAGCCATGCCTGGCACTGTACCTGCTCTTACTCTGCTGGTCACAGCAAGGTCAGTGTGAACACGCAGCTGCGTGCACACAGAGACCCGCGTGGGACAACACCTGTGGTGGATTTATCCATGAGGGAGACCTGACAGCTGGCGTCATAAACCACGGCAGTCCGCACAGTGGAATAGTACGCAACCATGAAAATGACATGTTCAGGGAAGTTCCATAAAAAGTGCAAATTATTCCCAGTCTAATGTAAAGGGAGAGAAATCAGTGACACGGATGCAGAATGACGCAGGGAGCATCATCCGAGTTCTGTGTACGTACACATGTGCGTGTGGATGGAAGGAGGAGACGGAACCTCAGCCGGGGCAGCTCTGAGTGTCAGGCACAGGTCACTTCTTGTGTTCTTTCTGTGGCCCCTGTTTCTAGATTTCCACAATGAGTGGACATTACTTTTACAAAAAAAGGAGGGTTTTTTTTTTTGTTTGTTTGTTTTTTGTTTTTTTTTTTGTTTTTTTTATCCTCACCCGAGGACATTTTTCCATTTTTGTTCAGGTAGAGTGGGAGGGAGAGAGAGGAACAGAGAGAGAGAGAGAAACATCGATGTGAAAGGGACACATCGAGTGGCTGCCACCCGCACGACCGACCAGGGCCGGGGACAAACTGCAACCGAGGTACATGCCCTTAGCGGGAACCGAACCCGGGTCTCTCAGGACCGCAGGCCGACGCTCTAACCGCTGAGCCAAACTGGCCAGGGCAAAAGGAGGGTTTTTTTTAATCCTTCCTCCAGGACACGTTTTTGATTGATTTTAGAGAGAAAGGAAGGGAGGGAGGGAGGGAAGGAGAGAGACATCGATGTGAGAGAGAAACGTCAATTGGTTGCCTCCAGTTTGTGCCCCGCCTGAGCATCAAATCCCCAGCAATCTTTCGGTGTACAGGACAACGCTCCAGCCAACTGAGCCACTGGGCCAGGGTGAGGAAGAATCTTTTTAAAACATGTATTGGAACCCAACCTGTGTGGCTCAGTGGTTGAGCATCGACCCTGCACCAAGAGGTCACCAGTTCGATTCCCAGTCAGGGCACATGCCCAGGTTGTGGGCCCGATCCCCAGTGGGGGGCATGCAGGAGGCGGCCAATCGATGTTCTCTCATTAATGTTTCTCTCTCCCTCTCCCTCCCTCTTTTCCACTCTATCTAAAAAAATAAATAAATAAATAAATAAATAAATAAAAAATCAATGGAAACATATCCTTGGGGGAGGGTTAAAAATAAATAAAAGAAAACATGGATTGGAAAAAATTCATTCGGGACAGTTGAAAAGAAATAGTCACGGACAGTCCATTAAGGGTCTGCGAACTGGGCAACAGTAACCGGAGAATGAGGGGTTGACTTCCCGGGGGTTCAAGGAAGAAGTGCAGAGTTGGGGTGCGCACAGGAATCTGGGTGGGGAGTTCGTAGCGAACCGCACTGTGCAGCGGGTCTCCGAATGGGGAGCCCGTGGGGGATGTAGAAATACGTGAGATCTGACTCCCGTGAACAGCCCCCGTGAATCATTCCTTCTGTGAACCGGGAAGGTCTGCAGCCTAATTCTAATTTTAATGTGCCCGGCGCTTATCTTATTTTCTCTGTTTATAATCCATTAGCACAGATGAGGCAATCAGCTTCTGTTTTATGTACCTAGTTCTATATTATCGTTGTGCATTTATAACTGGCCTCTGGAGTTTCGCTTCCCCCTTAATGATGCAGCTGAGCGAGATGTTACGCCAGCTTCTGAGAAGCAAGACAGGAAACGGACTCCACACAGGGGACGGGAGGGCTTGTCTCCCGTCTGCTCCGCAGCCAGGACACGTTGGCTGGCTCAGTCCCCAGCCCGCCCGAGTCCTGGAAGATCTCGGGACAGCTTGTGGCCGACGGCGGGTTTTCACATCATCCTCTGAACGGTAGGAGGGAAACGAGGCTCCACAGGAAGCGGACACTCACGAGCACAGCCGAGTCTCTCGGTCTCCAAAGGGGCCCCGTTGTCATGAAGTTCCAAAGCCTGGCACTCGGTCGAGGTCTCTGCAAAGAATTCCACCGCCTTCAAGGGCACCTGTGTCTTGTCAACAAGTCTGTAGACTTCCAGGAGCTTTGAGGAGGTGTTTCTTCTCGGAACGCGGGGAAAGGTGCCAAAACAGAGACTTACCTCCACCAGGCCCGCCTCCCTCCAAAACCACAGCTCCGATTCTGCTGCGTGCCCCCCGCGTCCCCCTACACTCCAACACACGGTCTAGTGCCCCCTGTGGAGAGTACTCATGGGAGAGTCTCTGCTGGGTATGGTGCTGTGGGGAGACGTGTCAATCACCAGTCTCCACCACCTCCCTCTGCACCGTACAAGCGGGCCCATAACCCAAGCTGGCCAATGAGAATATCCCAGCCCCTCAGCCACGGTGAGTGGCTCACGCACGGCCAGGTGACATCGGCAGGTCCAATCAGAGACTCCCGTGTCGCTGAGACTTTGCAGAGTTTTCCTCCTGCACAGGCTGGGAGCTAGAGGAAGACCAGCTCTGGAATGCCTGAGGCTGGGAGCCCGGCTGTGGGGGACGGACCACCTGGGTCCCCAACTTCTGCCAGTTCCCATGTGTGATCTGAGGAAGCCGTTGCTCGGTTTCCTCGCCTACGAAGTGGGGCCGACAGCAGCACTGTTATAACCCAGTAATTCTCCATCCGCCAGAAGAAGGAACCGCTCCTGGGTTCCTTCTACCCGAGTTGTTTTTGCAAAAACCCTTGAAGAGGAAGGTATGCATCAGCCAGGACCACGAGCTTAACTAATCAGGAGATGCCAGACGGGGCAATGAGACATTCAAGGCTGGGATCTAATAAACGTTAAAAAAATATATAAAATAAACAACGTGTGCAGCTACTAACTGCTGATATCCGCTTCTGTACACGTAGCTTGCTTGCTCTGCTAAACTCTTGAGTAACCCCTGCCCTATGTAAGCAACCCTCCCCCTGAGCTCGGGGCTGCAGTTCTCCTCTGTGTAGGTTGGCTGCAGTCCCTGCGCAGGTAATAAAGCTCCTAATATTCAAAATTACTTTGTGTCTGAGTGAGGTTGATTCTCCTGGGTTACAACAAGCACCAGCCTCACAGGGGCACCTGAAGTGAACCGAGTGGGCTGGTCTCTGGCGCTCAATGAACACCTGCCACGGGGCGGCACTGCCCAAGCCCTGCCGTGTGATGTCATCTTCATTAGCCGGGGAGACGGGCCACCAGAGACCAGCGGGAGCTGCGGACAGACGGGGTGGAAGCCACGCGTGTCCTTGGGCCTCCTGGACTCAGCCGGCCTTGTCTGCCCCCCGGCATCTCCCAGAACAGGAGTCAACCTCCCCCACGCCACTTCGAGTTGAGAGTTTCTCACCTGCAGCTCTGATCCTCGTGAATTAACACATCACCCACCTGTGGAAACCCTGAATCTTCGCATCAAGTTGTTGCATTACTGTCAGCTCCTTGAAAGAGGGTCCCTCTTTGAAAAACCACTGGGAGGAAAACATCTGAGTGGAATTTTCTTTCTGACTCAAGCCGCAAACTCACCCCGCGGAGGGTCAGCGGAACGTCACGGTCACCCGCTGACGTCTCCCTTCGTGGGAAATATCTTCCGCTTAGCGCCAAGCTCTCTCTGTTTCCTGCAGCGGAGTTTTTCATTTCTCTTCTGACATCCAGGTCAGTCATTGCTTTTTTATCATGCTCTAGATTTAGAAAGAAATACGCCCCGACGGCAACTTTATTTAAGTCCTGCTTAGGGTGACAGCACAGAGACCGAGGCCCCCAGCAGGGCCGAACTGTGTTCAGAGAGAGGCAGCTGGTCGACCAGGATGCCGGCTCTGACCAGCGCTGTGCTTCTGTCTCTACGGCTGGCCATCAGTAGCCTTCCAGAAGCTGTCTTCCTCGTCACAGCCTGGAGCAGGGCTTAGAGAACGAGGTCTTCTGTCCTTTATCCAGTTCTGAGCCACCAGCGGTGTCCTGCGCCAGGGGTGGGCAGAGCCCCACATCTTACACATTTTACTTAAGGCGCATCGCCACCCACTGCAGACCAGCGAGCGTGCAAACACGCCTGAGGCCCCAGGAGAACCGCCACGCAATGCAGCCTGCCGGCAGGGGCCCCGCTCCTGAGTGTGACTGAGCCCCGGGCCTGCAGTGGCGTGGACACAGAAGGAGGCTGGGAGAGTCACCTGCAGGGCATCTGTGAGCCTCGGGGGTCTCCGTGGGGATGCTGGCGTGCAGCTGAGGGCATTGCAGCCCCTGAGAACCTGGATTCCAAGCAGCATGGCTCTTCCAGCCTCCAGGCTGTGACCGGACACCAGGTCCACCATCAGACATCGGGGTAGGTGCTCTTACCAAATAGCAACACTCCTGTCCTTCCTCTCCTTCTGTTTCTCTGCTCTGCTCCCCCTCTTCCCCCCTCCCCTCCCCCTCTCCTCCCCTCTTCCCCCTCCTCCTCCTCTTCCCCTGCCCTCTCCTCCTCCTCTTCCCCTCCCCTCCCCCTCCTCCTCTTCTCCCTCCCTTCCCCCTCTGTCCTCCTCCTCCTCTTCCCCTTTCCCTCCTCCCCCTCCCCTCCCCCTCCCCCTCCTCCCCTTCCCCCTCTTCCTTCCCTCCCCCTCCTCCCCCTCTCCTCCTCCTCCCCTCCCCCTCTCCCTCCTCCCCTCCCCTCCCCTCCCCTTCTCCCTCCTCCCCTCCCCTCCCCCTCCCCTCCTCCACTTCCCCCCTTCTCTTCCCCTTCCTCCTCTTTCTGTTCCCCAAGCTAACCCAAGACCTTTAGCATCCCCACACCTGATCCAGATCAACACAACGCCCTCAGAGGCTTTCTGGATGCCTGGTTTGCCCTTGATACTGATCAGGGAGGGAGGCGGAGATAAAACACACAGGTTAGCCCTGCCTCCCATGGCCCAGACCCACTCCCTTCCCAGTAAATCTCTGAGCCCTCATCAGGCATCTGGGAGAAACCCAGCCATGGCCCCTCGGCAGCACAGACGTCGCGGTTCCGGGGGAAGCATGAAGGGTGGGCATGTGCACCTCCGCCGTGCTGGCCCCGGAACCCTCAGTCTGAAGCTCTGCACCACCCCCGCCCTGCGGGTCATGGGCCAGGACCTCTCAGGTCCAAAGGCTGGGCAACCGCACTGAAGGCGGAGCTCGATGCTGCTCCTCAGGCCCAGCGCAGGCCCAGCCGCATGCACGCAGGCCTCTCGGCGAAGACCAGCGAGGCAGCGGGGAGCTGCTGGGACCCAGCTCTGGAGGCCGGGAACACAGCTTCGGGGAACACTGGGGGCTGCGGAGAGTTGGGGACACTGCAGAGCTGAGGCGACGGTCTTCCCAGGACCACCCTCACTCGGGGTTCTGGTTGTCACAGGGAGAGCTGTCACACTTGGGGTTCTGGTTGTCACAGGGAGAGCTGTCACACTCGGGGTTCTGGTTGTCACAGGGAGAGCTGTCACACTTGGGGTGCTGGTTGTCACAGGGAGAGCTGTACACTCGGGGTTCTGGTTGTCACAGGGAGAGCTTCACACTCGGGGTTCTGGTTGTCACAGGGAGAGCTGCGCACTCGGGGTTCTGGTTGTCACAGGGAGAGCTTCACACTCGGGGTTCTGGTTGTCACAGGGAGAGCTGTAACTCGGGGTTCTGGTTGTCACAGGGAGAGCTGTACACTCGGGGTTCTGGTTGTCACAGGGAGAGCTTCACACTCGGGGTTCTGGTTGTCACAGGGAGAGCTGCGCACTCGGGGTTCTGGTTGTCACAGGGAGAGCTGTACACTCGGGGTTCTGGTTGTCACAGGGAGAGCTGCACACTCGGGGGTTCGGTTGTCACAGGGAGAGCTGCGCACTCGGGGTTCTGGTTGTCACAGGGAGAGCTGCGCACTCGGGGTTCTGGTTGTCACAGGGAGAGCTGCGCACTCGGGGTTCTGGTTGTCACAGGGAGAGCTGTACACTCGGGGTTCTGGTTGTCACAGGGAGAGCTTCACACTCGGGGTTCTGGTTGTCACAGGGAGAGCTGCGCACTCGGGGTTCTGGTTGTCACAGGGAGAGCTGTACACTCGGGGTTCTGGTTGTCACAGGGAGAGCTTCACACTCGGGGTTCTGGTTGTCACAGGGAGAGCTGTACACTCGGGGTTCTGGTTGTCACAGGGAGAGCTGTAACTCGGGGTTCTGGTTGTCACAGGGAGAGCTGTAACTCGGGGTTCTGGTTGTCACACGGAGAGCTGTAACTCAGGGTTCTGGTTGTCACATGGAGAGCTGTAACTCGGGGTTCTGGTTGTCACAGGGAGAGCTGCACACTCGGGATTCTGGTTGTCACAGGGAGAGCTGTACACTCGGGGTTCTGGTTGTCACACGGAGAGCTGTACACTCGGGGTTCTGGTTGTCACATGGAAAGGATGTCGCACTCGGGGTTCTGGTTGTCACATGGAAAGGATGCAAACTGAAATCAGCCAAGGCCCGAGTCTGGGAGGGTGTCCCATGGGAAGTGTCCACTGCCGTCTCCTCTGGGGCCGGGACACCCCCTCTCCCGCTCCGATGGGACGGCAGGCAGGAAGCATGGCCCACCAGGGAAGCCCAGCCCGGCTCAGGGCCCAGCACTGACAGGCTGGTTGCCTGTGTGGTGGCGCTGGTCTCCCCTCAATGGCCAGCGGCCAGCCACCACCTGTACTGTCACACGGTTGGTCTCTGGCACGGCCTCCTCCAGACCCTCGGATCCAGTGTGGCCAAGCCCCTTGCTAAACAGAGACACTAACACCAGTTTGATACAGATCACCTCCTGGAAGCTGAGATCAAAGGCCGGACTCTCTGGGGCGAAGCCAAACTCTGTGCTGCGGAGGGTTCCCGGGGGAAGGAAGACGGGCCTGGGGCGCTGGCGTGAGAAGGCCGCAGTCAAGCATCCTCAGTGTGAGACCAAGAGCTCCGTTTAAGCAAACAACACTTAGATCCCCAATATTAGACTCTTACCCTGGATGGGTCGATGTGCAGAAAAGAGTTATTTATGGTTGATAATTACTGCCTCTTCTCTTCTCCAAGAACTCCAGGCAGTGAGAACCCGCCCTCCCCACCCTCCCTGTGCTCTGCCCACCCACCCCCACCCTCCCCGCCCTCCCCCCACCTTCCCCTGCTCTGCCCGCCCTCCCCCTGCCCTAACCGAACTCTGCCCACCTTCCTTGGCATCTGAGCTACTGTGGTCCTGAACACGGCGCCGCAAAGACCAACTAATTACAGTGCCGTTGCCTGCCCTTATTTTATACTCTGCATTTCTCTGTTTGTTGAGCTGAAAATTGTAACCCTATTATTAATTCATTAAGAAACAGAATTTCATGCAAAATAATGCTCGCCCTCTTTTATTAGGTTAAGGTGATGTGAGGATGAGCGCCGAGTCAGGAAATGAGCTCCCCTCCCCGGGGGCCTAAGGGGCCGCGTGATTTCTCTCCGCTCGGATACACGGGGCCAAGACGAGAGGACCGTGGTCCTGAATTTTGGGGACCTGTTCTAATCTAAGCGAGATGGCATGGAAGATACTACATGAGAGGGAGATGCTTGGGGAAAAAATTGTTTTATCACACGCTTATCTGGTCCGTGTCAGACTGCCGGCGTCTGGGCTTGGGGCCCTGGGAGCTTCATTTACACGCCGTCTGTGGGTGCATTCTCTATGTTACGTGAAAACCCGAGGTGTTGTTGTCGACGGAGGAGCTGCTGTAAGATCCCAGTCAGGAAATAAAGCCCTAAAAGGTGTACCCCACTGTCTTCGGCCCTCCCACGGCTGACCTCAGGTCCTCGCCAACCAAGTCCCTCGCTGGCCGCCCCTCTGGCCCCTTCCTGAGGCCTCCTGGGGTTCCCCCGGACCCCAAATGCCCAGAGAAACCTTCGCCGCTCTAGAGAGGCCTGCATGCTAACCCTGTGTGCCAGCCTGGCCCTGGCATCACATCAGGACGGGAATTAGTCTCAGGCTCTGCCCTCGTCGGTCTGAGTCGGCCGGCAGACCAAAGAGTCGAGTCGCGGGTTCCATGCTGGTCAAGGTCACGTGCCGGGTTGTGGTTGGTCCTGGGTCCCGGTCGGGTCGTGCGAGAGGCAACCAGTCGAAGTGTCCCTCTGTTTCCCTCCCTCCCACCCTATCTGAAGATAAACAGAAAAATATCCTCGGGTGAGGATTTAAAAAATAAATCCCAGACTCCAGGTCAGTGAGGGGATGGGCATTTGCATTTTTTATTCTTTAAAAAACCTTCATTGGATGTTTGTGACTTTCTCCCCGCGGAGTGGGAAGTGGGGCTCCTCTAACAGAGAAGACGGTAAACGGACGAGGTAAAACGCAGAAATGCTCCCGAAAGCCAAGTGGGCCCCTCCCGTGGGAGACCCCCGCAGACAGGCGCAGGGCAAGAGGCAAAGCCAAGGGGCTCGCGAGGAGAAGGCAACTCCGCAAACTGCACCGTAGCGGGACCTAGTGGAGGCCTGCGGCGTGGGCTGTGTGGGGTGCGCGCGCGCGCGCATGCTCTCTCTCTCTCTCTCTCTCTCTCTCTCTCTCTCTCTCTCTATGCCCACTTGGTTTTCTGGAGCATTTCTGCTATTTACTGCCCAGCTGGAACCAACCGTGGCTTCCGTGGGGCCAGGTGAGGAGGGGGAGGGGGGATGGTGAGGGGAGGCAGAGGGGGAGGGGAGGGGAGGAGGAAGAGGGGGAGGGGATGAGAAGAGGATGAGAAGAGGGAAGGGGAGGATGGTGAGTAGGAGGGGAGGGGGAGGGGAGGGGAGGGGAGGGGAGGAAGGGTGAAGGGGAGGAGAAGATGGTGAGGGAAGGGGGAGGGGAGGGGAGGAGAGGGAAGGGGGAGGGGAGGGGAGGATGGTGAGTAGGAGGGGAGGGAGGAGGGAAGGGGGAGGGGATGAGAAGAGGATGAGAAGTGGGAAGGGGAGGATGGTGAGTAGGAGGGGAGGGGGAGGGGAGGGGAGGGGAGGAAGGGTGAAGGGGAGGAGAAGATGGTGAGGGAAGGGGGAGGGGAGGGGAGGATGGTGAGTAGGAGGGGAGGGAGGAGGGAAGGGGAAGGAAGGGGAGGGGAGGGGAGGGGAGGAAGGGTGAAGGGGAAGGAGAAGATGGTGAGGGAAGGGGGAGGGGAGGGGAGGAGAGGGAAGGGGAGGGGAGGGGAGGATGGTGAGTAGGAGGGGAGGGAGGAGGGAAGGGGAAGGAAGGGGAGGGGAGGGGAGGGGAGGGGAGGATGGTGAGTAGGAGGGGAGGGAGGAGGGAAGGGGAAGGAAGGGGAGGGGAGGGGAGGATGGTGAGTAGGAGGGGAGGGAGGAGGGAAGGGGAAGGAAGGGGAGGGGAGGGGAGGGGAGGGGAGGGGAGGGGAGGCCGGCCGCCCTAAGCGGTCAGGATTGGTGCTGCTCTGACCAACTCTGTCAGCAGGAAGGTCCCATCTCCTGGCCAGTGGGGGTGTCACCCACCATCTCACAGCACCCACGGGCGGAGAGGGGGCCCCAGCGTGACTCCTGCCCCTGCAGGCGATGGTTGTGCACCCTCGGAGGGGAGATTTCCGGAGTGACGTGGAATGTCCTGCCCCCCAGCTGGAATCAGCCGTGGCGGGGGTGGGGGGTCAGGGAGGCCTGGGGACAGCAGCAGGGATGAGCGGGACAGAAACGGGGAGAAGTGGCGTGTCTGGCTGGGGCCAACCTGGGGCCCTTTCTCTGCTCCTGACCCTTCTCCCCCAGTGGGTGCCCGGGGGCCAGGGCGCAGTCGTTCATCTCGCTCCTTCCGTGTGGACACAGTGACGACCGCAGGCCTCACGCTCCGGGAGAAGCCTGCAGAGCGCCCCCTCGGGGCCAACCTGAGCATCTTTCCTGCATGGCTGGAGGGAGCCCCCTGGTTGTTCCGGAGGAAGGAGGTGCACACGCCGGGCTCCCCTCATCCTTCCTCGCCCTCCACGCAGCCATCAGACCACTTCTCGCCACGGATCCTTTTGGCGAAAACCCCAGGCCCTCGAGCTCTGGAACATTCCCTGTGCCCGAGCTCCAGCCCACACCTCTCCAGCGCTGTTCTGTGCAAACACAAATAACGGGGGCAAAGAGGGAGCGAGGGTGTGGAGTGAGCGGGGTGCTTCCGCGCCCGCAGAGCCTCGGTGAGGCCTTGCTGAGCCTGTGGGTGGTGCACGGCGGGGGGCAGGGGCACGGGAGTGACGGACAGGCCGGCAGCTGCGGGGTGGGGAGGTGAGCAGCCGGTTTCCATAGAGATGAGCAGAGGCAGGGCTCCCGCAGGAAGCTGAACGGAGCTGCCTGTCTGCAGGGCCCCCTTCCGGCAGGGCAGCCCAGTGGCCAGCTGGTCTGCAGGGCACCAAGGGCTTCCCCATGTCACCTCCAACCTATGGGCTGGACGCAGGCCACGGGCTGGGAGACAGGCCGAGACTCAGGCAGGAAGCTGGGACCGGAAAGTCCTTCATAAAGAAGAGCGGACAGGAGCACCCCATGGTAAATGCCCCCGCACTTCACTGGTGGCCCCTCACCAAATCGCCGCATCCCCTTGGCTACACGGAGCCTCTCAGCCTGGCAGCTGCAGAACAGAGAGGGGGAGCCCAAGCCCCGAGCCTGCAAACCCCATGTTCATCCTCACTCCAGCTCCATCCAGCTGTGCAACCCGGTGCAACTTGCACTCCCTCTGTGCCTCCCATACAAAGCTGCGGGCTAGCAGGACTTCTGTGAGGCACCTGGCCGGGGAAGGCCCGGGGACCCATCGCTCAGTCGGAAAATGCACGCCCCTTCCTCTACAAGCACACACAGCCAGTAACGGAAGGCGTGGGCAGGGCCCTGCTCCCCAGCCTCCAGCTCCGGCGGCCTAGGCTGTTCTTGGCGCATAGCTGCCTCAGTCTCTCCCTCCATCTTCCCGTGGCCATGCTCTCTGTGTGTGTCTCCGTCTCTTATAAGGAGGACACCGGTCACAGTGGGTGAGGGCCCACCCTGATGCCCTCACCTTCCGCTGCTCACATCTGCAAAGACGCTATTTCCAAATCAGCCCGCATTCCCAGGCCCCGCGGTTCCGATGCCACATACGCCTCAGGGCACCCTGGGCAGAGGGGCTGCGCGGGGACCACGCGTCTTCCGTTGGCTCGAACAGGGGTTCCGCCCACCCTCTCACGCAGGCTGTGCAGAGCAGTGCTGGGGTGAGGACCCCGCTGCTCCTCCATTCCCGGCTGCTGGGATTTCTGCGGGAAGGCCACGGTGCTGCCCGGCGGTGCTCTCTGGGGGATGCCGTTGGCCCCGCAGCAGCTGGGGCTCTGCCGCGCTCCGATGTCCCCCCGCTTCCTCAGGCTAGTCCCTGAGGCTGGACGCTCCGGCCCCGCCGTCCCTGAGTCTTTAGATGTTGGATTCAGTCTCACTTTGGTCCTCATGGGGAACATCTTCAGAGTTTTGCTCGAGCTTGTCTTTCTAAAAGACTGAGAAATGAGCTCTCGTGAGCAAGGGCGCTGCACTGACCCTGGCACACATTCCTTCCAGGCCTGTTCCCAGAAGCCTCCGGGGCGTGGGTGTTTGACACCCTGACCGAGGAACCGTGGCTTTTCTCTCGGGGTCGCTCTCTCATCGTTTGGCCACAAAGCAAAGACATCGGGTTATTTTCTTCGCTACCAGGGCTTGCTGTCTTTATAGTGCATTAACTGTTTGCTTTCCTTCACTCAGTGGAGGAGTACGCGCCCTGTCCTCACAGCTGACCGCGAGGACTTGAGGGTGAACCCTGTGCTCCCGGTTTCTCTCTGCTTTTCGGTACCCGCGTGGGTTTAATGAACGGAGCAAAGGCCGGGAGTCAAGAGGCTGGCACAGCTGCGCTGATGGCGCCGTTCCGTCCTGGGTGACCTCAGGGGAGGCCGGTCACCTCCTGGTCTTTGCAGGAACCATGGCACACATGAGCACCTCATTTCACCCTGGGCAGCCCCCCTGAACCGTCAGCGGCGAGGCAACGACACAGACACCCGACCAGACCAGGACACGCTGGGCGACGATTTCTGATGGTCAGGAAACCTAGTTCCATGTGTCAGCAGCACAACCTTGCAAATCTTCTTGGTACCTAAGGACCAGGTGACCCTCCAGAGCCACTCCCTGGCCTGGGGAAGCGGGTGGGCCAACAAGATGGTCTCAGCGTAGGTGCTGGCGGGGCCAGGCAGTCCTCCGGCCAGGACGGTCAGACCTTCTTCCCAATGCCATACTCCGACAGAATGGACGCAAGCAGGGGCGGGGCCAAAGACACCTGAGAGATGGGGGACCCCACACCGCAAGGTGAGAAGGTACCTGTTCTTAGACTTCTCTCTGGGCTGTCTGAGCAACTGACCTATTTTGCTGCATGGAAACCATTGCATGGTCAGAAAATGGTGGATTCTGCCCTGGCCGCTGTTGCTCAGTGGTTAGAGCATTGGCCCTCAGACCAAAGGGTCACAGGTTTGCTTCCTGGTCAAGGGTATGTACCTGAGTTGTAAATTCAGTCCCTGGCTCTGGTCGGGATCATGTGTCTCTCTCTCACATTGTTGTCTCTCTCTCTCTCTTGCCCTCCCTTCCATTCTATCTAATAATTAATGGAAAAATATCTTCAGGAGAGGATTAACTGAAAAAAAGAGAAAGATAGAAAATGCTGGATTCTCCATCTAACCTGGACACCTGTCCAGGGTGTTGGGGGTAGGCAGACAGTCAGGTTGCCAGGCCCCAGCAGACACGTTGGCCCTGCCCCATCAGCACACTGCCCCCCCAGCAGACACGTTGGCCCCGACCCATCAGCACACTGCCCCCCCATCAGCACACTGCCCCCCCAGCAGACACATTGGCCCCACCCCATCAGCACACTGTCCCCCCAGCAGACACATTGGCCCCACCCCAGCAGACACATTGGCCCCACCCCAGCAGACACACTGCCCTGCCCCAGCAGACACATTGGCCCCGCCCCAGCAGACATACTGCCCCACCCCAGCAGACACACAGCCCCACCCCAGCAGACACACAGCCCCACCCCAGCAGACACACTGTCCTGCCCCAGTAGACACATTGGCCCCACCCCAGCAGACAGGTTGGCCCCGCCCCAGCAGACACACAGCCCCACCCCAGCAGACACACAGCCCCACCCCAGCAGGCACACAGCCCTGCCCCAGTAGACACATTGGCCCCACCCCAGCAGACAGGTTGGCCCCGCCCCAGCAGACACACAGCCCCACCCCAGCAGACACACTGCCCCCCCAGCAGACATGGTTTGGCCCCGCCCCGCAGACACACACCCCAACCCAGCAGACACACTGCCCGCCGCCAGCAGACAGGTTGGCCCGCCCAGCAGGGCACACAGCCCCACCCCAGCAGACACACTACCCTGCCCCAGCAGTCACGTTGGCCCCGCCCCAGCAGACACACTGCCCCCCCAGCAGACACGTTGGCCCCGCCCCAGCAGACACACAGCCCCACCCCAGCAGACACACTGCCCGCCCCAGCAGACAGGTTGGCCCCGCCCCAGCAGACACACTGCCCCCCCAGCAGACAGGTGGCCCCACCCCAGCAGGCACACTGTCCCGCCCCAGCAGACACACTGCCCCCCCAGCAGACACGTTGGCCCCACCCCAGCAGGCACACTGTCCTGCCCCAGCAGACACACTGCCCCCCCAGCAGACACGTTGGCCCCGCCCCAGCAGACACACAGCCCCACCCCAGCAGACACACTGCCCCCCCCCAGCAGACAGGTTGGCCCCCGCCCCAGCAGGCACACTGCCCCCCCAGCAGACAGGTTGGCCCCACCCCAGCAGGCACACTGTCCCGCCCCAGCAGACACACTGCCCCCCCAGCAGACAGGTTGGCCCCGCCCCAGCAGGCACACTGTCCCGCCCCAGCAGACACACACTATCCCGCCCCAGCAGACAGGTTGGCCCCGCCCCAGCAGGCACACTGTCCCGCCCCAGCAGGCACACTGTCCCGCCCCAGCAGACAGGTTGGCCCCGCCCCAGCAGACAGGTTGGCCCCGCCCCAGCAGACAGGTTGGCCCCGCCCCAGCAGACAGGTTGGCCCCACCCCAGCAGACAGGTTGGCCCCGCCCCAGCAGACAGGTTGGCCCCGCCCCAGCAGGCACACTGTCCCGCCCCAGCAGACAGGTTGGCCCCGCCCCAGCAGACAGGTTGGCCCCGCCCCAGCAGACAGGTTGGCCCCGCCCCAGCAGACAGGTTGGCCCCACCCCAGCAGACAGGTTGGCCCCACCCCAGCAGGCACACTGCCCCGCCCCAGCAGACAGGTTGGCCCCGCCCCAGCAGGCACGTTGGCCCCACCCCAGCAGACACACTGCCCCGCCCCAGCAGACAGGTTGGCCCCGCCCCAGCAGACAGGTTGGCCCCACCCCAGCAGACACACTGCCCGCCCCAGCAGACAGGTTGGCCCCGCCCCAGCAGGCACGTTGGCCCCGCCCCAGCAGACAGGTTGGCCCCGCCCCAGCAGGCACGTTGGCCCCGCCCCAGCAGGCACGTTGGCCCCGCCCCAGCAGGCACGTTGGCCCCGCCCCAGCAGGCACGTTGGCCCCGCCCCAGCAGGCACACGGCCCGCCCCTGAGCTCAGTTGCCTGTCCAGTGGTAATGAACAGGGAAGGGAGCAAACATCCCCCACCGCACAGGGGTTTGGAGCTGGAAGCCACCGTGGGGGTCGTCACCGAGCTCAGACTGTGCTCTTACAGTCGGGCCATTTGGTTTGGCTGGTGCTCTTCTCCCCTCGAACGGAACCTTGGACAGAGGGACTGTGCCTGGACAGGAATGGAGCAGGAGTCCAGGGGAGGGGACGCTGCCTCCCGCCCCGCAGTGGCGCCCACCTGCCCCTCACTCTGTGGATGGGGGACAAGGCTCAGGGCAGGATGGGGCTTTCTGAGTCACCACCAGGGAGCAGCAGACTTGGCACAGGCCCCAGGTCCGTGGGGTCCCCGTGCAGTGCCCTTTGACCCCACAGCAGGTGTGTGGACGCCCAGACACACCTCCCCGAGTGCTGAGCTCCGTGGCCGACCAGCCACCTCAGCCTACATGTCAGAGCCCTGTGGCCGCCTTCCTCCACTCAGAGTGCAGTGGGTGTGCCACACGAAATCCAGTGCCCGGCCCAGTGGTGACGAGGAAGAGACACTGGCCTGACTGGATTAGGGAGAAAGGGCAATTCATGGGACTCAAACTGCCTATCAGGGCCCTGTGCACTCTGCCTCCTCCCGTCCTGCCTGTCTGCCCTGTCCTCCTTGTCCATCACCAGCCCTCCCCTCCCCTCTCTCTCTCCCTCTCTCTCCAATCCCCTCCATTTCATTTTGTTCCCAGATAGACTCTTGCCTCAGGTGACAGAATGGCTGCCACAGCTCCAGGCTTGGTCCATCCTCAACTCCAGAAAGAGGTTCTGTCCCCCAGTGACTCCTACAGGAACCCTGGGCGCACCCTGCTTGGCACCCAGTTGCCCATCCCTGAGCCAATCGTTTGGCCCATTCTCTCGAGAGAGGTCCACTCCGGCCAGAGCCCATGGAGGTCAGGTGAGGGCGTGCCCCACGGGCCGGGGTTTTACTGCTCCAAGGAAAGGCCACGGGAGCGTCGAGCAGGCAACGCACAAGGTCCTGCCTCTCACCCTTAATCTTCAGTCCTAAATTCTTAGGAAAATGTCAGGATATTGGAGAGATCATTTATTTAAAGAAATGCAATGTTTAATTTTAAATGTGGTCCTTCAAAAAATTAAATAAGAATCAAAAAGCCAAACTCCAGGGATGTTTAGAACCGTGCTGTTTAAATAGTGAAACCAGTGTTCTGGCCCCGCCGGCCATCTGTCAAGTATGTGGCTATACAGCCTCCTACCTCCACTTGACGGGTCTGCAGGGCCCGGCGCAGGCAGGAGGGCGGGGGGCACACAGAATGTGCCTGCGAGAGAGCACAGTGAACTCATGAAACAGTTGTGTCCGTGCTGTGTGTGCACACGACCGAAAGCCCAGTGCTTGTGGTTCACGCTGGAAGGAGACGGGGGACACAGAGAGGACCGTATGCTGGCAGGGGACTTTTTATGCTGTAAGTTACTGAAATAAGGAAAAATAAAATGACCGAGTCCTGTACCCTGGAAGCCTGACCTTGGCGGGTGACTTGCTGGGGGGGCCGTGACCACTGCCCTGGGCCCTGTCCTCTGCGTCTGCCCCCCACCTCCAGAGGACAAGAGGGGCCCCCTCACATTCCGGTTTTAATGTAAAGACGGTGGATTCCGAGGTGAGGGCACCAAGCATGAGGTGTTCTTAGAGCTGGGGAAACATGACCGTGGGGTGCATGCTGAGGCCTGGAGTGTCCCCAAAATACATGTCCTTCCCTGAACCTCAAATTGTGACCTTACTTGCAAAGAGAGTCTGCAGAGGTCGTTAGTTAGGATGAACCCTTAATCCAACTGGTGTCCTTAGGATAAGAGGAAGCAGACCCACAGAAGAAGGCTGTGATGATGGAGGCCATAGGATGATGGAAACTGTGGGATGACTGAGGCTGTGGGATGACAGAGGCCATGAGATGATGGAGGCCATGGGATGACGGAGGTCATGGGATGATAGAAGCTGTGGGATGATGGAGGCTGTGGGATGACAGAGGCCATGAGATGATGGAGGCCATGGGATGATGGAGGCCATGGGATGATAGAAGCTGTGGGATGATGGAGGTTATGGGATGACAGAAGCTGTGAGATGATGGAGGCCATGGGATGATGGAAACTGTGGGATGATGGAGGCCATGGGATGATGGAGGCTGTGGGATGATGGAGGCCATGGGATGATGGAAGCCGTGGGATGATGGAGGCCATGGGATGATAGAAGCTGTGAGATGATGGAGGCCATGGGATGATGGAAGCTGTGGGATGATGGAGGCTATGGGATGACAGAAGCTGTGAGATGATGGAGGCCATGGGATGATGGAAGCCGTGGGATGATGGAGGCTATGGGATGACAGAAGCTGTGAGATGATGGAGGCCATGGGATGATGGAAGCCGTGGGATGATGGAGGCTATGGGATGATAGAAGCTGTGAGATGATGGAGGCCATGGGATGATGGAAGCTGTGGGATGGTGGAGGCCATGGGATGATGGAAACTGTGGGATGATGGAGGCCGTGGGATGATGGAGGCCATGGGATGTCAGAAGCTGTAAGATGATGGAGGCCATGGAATGATGGAAACTGTGGGATTACAGAGGCCGTGGGATGACAGAGGCACACATGGCAGAAGAGAAACAGATAGAGAGCATGTCTCATTTTTATGTTATTTTATAGCATAACATTTAACCCAGTATGCCCAAAATATGATCATTTCAACCTATAATCAATATAAAAATTGTTAGTGGAATAGTTTACATCCTTTCTGTGCTAGGTCTTTGAAACCCAGTGAGCATTTGACCCAACCCATCTTAATTTAGACTCATGCTGGTGGCTGCCGCATTGGAGAGAGCAATTCTGGAGACATCTGGTCACCCACGCTGGGAGGAGCTGGAACTCTGCGGTTCCCTGAGAACCAGCTTGGGGGTCTCCCGCTGTGTTGTCCATGTAAACCAGTCCCAGCCAAGGCACAGACACGTCCTCTCTGCAAGGGGACAGAGCTCTATGAGGCTGAAGGCTGGAAGGGTGGCCTTCTGGAGGGCAGGGCAGCCTGACTGTGACACCCCACTTTAAACTGGAGCCAAGTGCTTCATTCTTCACGAGGCTGCAGGCAGCATAGAGCCCCCAGGAGCTCAGCCCAGTAGAAAAGAACTCCGCATCAGGTCCTGCTTTGAAGGAGAAGCCTTTGAGCTGTGAGTCCCCCAGAAAACAAGTCCAGAGAATGCGTTGGAAGTGAAGAGACTTGGGTGGCAACAGCCACAGTCCTGGGGCGAGACAGAATTCTTGTCCCCTTCGGAGCCAGCCTGCTACACACACACACACACCATAGAACCTGTTTCCTGGGCTGCAGAGCCCCCGAGCCCCTCTCTGGCTGACTCCCCAGGGACCAGACGGGAAAGCCAAGCAGCCAATGCCAGCTCAGTCCCACCTCCCAAGCTCAGGGAGAGAGGCTGAGCACAGAAGGGAAGTTCTCATGTTGGCCTCAGGCAGCCCTGGGCTTCAGTCCCAGGCTTCCGCCAACCAGCTGTATGACCTTGGGCATTTGCTTGGCCTCTGTGGACCTCATCTTCTCAAACAAATAATGTGGTAGACAGCATGAATATGTCTGGAGGACTCTGAGGGTGAGATGGGTACAGATGAAAGCAGCCAGCACGGTGCCCAACCCTTGGGGAGTAGTCTCTATAGGGTTCTTGATGCTTTGAGAGCATTAGGGCAAAGAGCATGGCGTTAAGAACACAGATCCTGGGACCTGACTAGGTCCAAACCCCCATCCCACCACTTCCAGCTCTGATATGCGGAAGGAACTACCTCACCTCTCTGAGTCTGTTTCCTTGTCTGTGGAATGGGAATAAGGTACCTCCCAAGATGGGGATGAGTTAACACATATGGGCCTACTTGTAATGTTGGCCACCACTAACAAGAACCCTGTGTCAGATACTATGACTGTATCATTGCATCATCGCCGTGGTTATGAACGAGAGCATCGGCTCATCAGGTCCTATTCCTCGTTGCAGACACAGGAACTGAGAGCAGGAAAGTGGTTTTCCCCAAGGGGTGCAGTCCAGCTGGGTCTCAGACTGTGATTCTCGGGTGACAACCATTCTCAGAGTGATGGCGTAGGTGTAGGAGCGTGTGCAGCCAAAGCCCACTTCTGAGAACCTGGGATACCTGCAGAGGTGCTCAGGACCCCGGACAGGTCCCATGAGGACCCTGGACTTGTCCTTCTCATGTGACCATCCTTTGTTTTCTTCAGTCTACACTCATTTCCCTTTTCCTCCTTGGAGTGGTGGGTTATGATTGCATATTACACGGGCTGAATTCGGTGACGTCGAGTCAAGGTATTAATTTCTCTCCTTTCGCCACTGTTCTTCAATGGTGCTGGCGATCGGAGCTCCCTGGCCCAACCCTGGCAACAGCTTGGGTGCCTCCCCAGGTTTTCATGGTCATTTCAAGTACTGACAGCCAGGCCCAGCTGCTAGCTACATGGTACTTTCATGCAGATTTTCTAAAATATTTTTTCTTTATTGATTTGAGAGAGAGAGAGGAAGGGAGAGGGAGAGAGAGATGGAAACATCGATGAGAGAGAACATCGATTGGTCGCCTCCTACATACACCCCACTGGGGATTGGACCCACAACATTTAAACCTTCTAACCAGGAATCAAACCGGTGACCTCTTGGTGCATGGGTCGATGCTCAACAACGGAGCCACGCGGGCCAAGTTCATGCAGGTTTTCACAAGGTCCCTATGGGTGGGTGACTTAGGTAAAAGATGCCTCTCCCACCCTGGCCAGTTTGGCTCAGCGGTTAGAGCGTCGGCCTGCGGTCCGGAGAGACTCGGGTTCGGTTCCCGCTAAGGGCACATACTTCGGTTGCAGTTTGTCCCCGGCCCTGGTTGGTCGTGCGGGTGGCAGCCACTCGATGTGTCCCTTCACGTCGATGTTTCTCTCTCTCCCTTCCTCTCTCTCCCTCCCACTCTATCTGAACAAAAAATGGAAAAATATCCTCGGGTGAGGATAAAGAAAACAAAAAAAAAAAACAAGATGCCTCTCCCTCAGGACCGATACCCCCTCCTTGTTGGGATGTAAATCCTGACAAACAGAGCTCCGCATCTACTCATCCATTTGCCCAGACACTTTTGTGCAGGGCACAGCCTGTGCAACTGGACACAGTGATCCTAAGGGAAGGTTCATTCCAGGTAGTTAAAAGTTCAGTGCAATCTGAGTCAAAATTTCAGTTCCATCACCCACCTTCACACTTCTCTGCCCCCAATTTCTGGCCAAACCATGAAGTCAGCTGACCAGAAGGAAGCAGGAAGCAAGGTCTGTGATGTCTCTTAATAGCTACTGTTCCTCCTCCTCCAGGGTTGCGTGGGGATGAAAGATAACCTTCAAGGTACAGTCTGATTGGGGCTGCGGCAGTGGGGCCATGATCGGGGTTTTTTGTTACTGCAGCACAGCCAGGGCCGACCTGACTAAGTCAGTCTCCTGATTGAAGTCTTATTACTTCCCCTGAGCCCCTCACAGCCACTTGGGCAGGCAGCAATTTTGGGCCTTCTCAAGACACTTCAAGTCTGGCTATTTTCCATGATACCGCTAAGCTCCTGGGGAAACTAGGTAACTTGACTCTATCCCCCAAACTCTGGAAATGCACCCACCCCCGGCTGCAGGATTCTCTTCCTTGTCTTCACTGTCACAGGTAGCCCAACTAACCTCTCATCTCTAAGCTTTGCCAGGTTGGCTCCAGCCCTGGGCTCCACAAGTCCAGGACCCAGGTCAATTTTCCGAAAAGCATCGTCACCACCAGTGGCTGTGATGCGTGGCAGCACAGGGTGGAGGGCACACAGTGTGGCTCTGGGGGGCAGTGACTACAGGGTTCTCACACACAGCACACCCTGTCTTCCTGAAGGCTCCTTGTTGTATTGGGTGGTCTGACAGGTGTTCTGACAGAGGGAGAGGAGGGGACTAGGCAGACCCTCCTCTCTGACCCATCTCTTGAGTTCTCATCTTCTCAATATATGCTGGAGGTGGGTGACAGAGTCACAAAACCAGTTTCATTGTCTCTTAGAGGGTCTTGCATGTGCTGTTTGTCCAACTTCTCCTTTGAGCCTGGGATGCATGTTATCTATTGATCTCACCGCTGGAGCCTCCCTTTCGACTCCAAGATGACGAGGAAAGTCCCACCACCATCAGCGTCCCATTACCCACTGCACTGCCCGCTCCTAGTCTCTGCTTTAGAAACTGAACCGCTGATATATGTTCTGTATGGGAGAAACCAAGTCTTTTCAGCAATTTAATTTCGCCTGAAAGACAAGAGGTGATGTCACCTCCACTTAACTGCTAATCACCATTATTATATCTACAACCCAAACATGACAGCGTTTTCAAGAACCCTGAACTGCCACTTATTTTAAAAGGTGCCAGAAGGAGGCTGCTACTTAGATCAAAGCCAGGATCATGTCCCTGATGCTCCAGGTCTCGTGTGCTCAGATCTATTCTGCTGTTTCTCAGTCACTCTCCAAATGTCTTCATGTGTGCCTCTGATTTGGTGTATCTCCTGTGTTTCCCTTTTTCTTTAATGAATTTTCCATCACTGGATTGCTCTGTGTGTGTGTGTACGTGTGTGCCTGTTTTTTTTTTCTAATGTGAAAAAATATATATTACTAAAAACACTTACACTTTCTAACCTGAACCATTAAGGCTCAGACAATGAATAGTGATAAGGTGATGATGGTGTTGATGGTGATAATTATGGTGATGATGATGGTGAAGGTGATGGCAAAGGTGATGATGATAATATGATGGTGGCAGTGGTATTTGTGATGATGATGGTGATGTTGATAATAGTGATGATGGTGGCATTGATGAAGATGATGATACTGATGAAGATGATGATGGTGGTGATGGTGATGGTGGTGGTGGTGATGATGAAGATGGTGGTGATGATGGAGGTGGTGATGATGGAGGTGGTGATGATGAAGATGGCAGTGATGATGGAGGTGGTGATGATGGAGATGGTGGTGATGGCGGTGGTAGTGATGGTGATGATGGTGGAGGTGATGAAGATGGTGGTGATGTGCCCTGGCCAGTTTGGTTCAGCGGTTGGAGCATTGGCCTGTGGTCCGGAGAGACCCAGGTTCAGTTCCCACTGGGGGCACGTGCCTTGGTTGCAGTTTTTCCCTGGCCCTGATTGAGGTTTTGTGGATGGCAACCACTCTATGTGTCCCTTTTGCATTGATGTTTCTCTCTCTCTCTCTCTCTCTCTCTCTCTCTCTCTCTCTCTCTCTCTCTCTCTCTCTCTCTCCCCCCCTCCCTCCCTCCCTCCCACTCTATCTGAACAAAAAGTGTCCTCGGGTGAGGATAAAAAAAAAAGATGGTGGTGATGATGGTGGAGGTGATGATGAAGATCATGGTGATGATGAAGATGGTGGTGATGATGAAGGTGGTCATGGTAGTGGTAGTGATGGTGATGATGAAGATGGTGGTGATGGTGGAGGTATTGATGGTGGTGATGATGGAGGTGGTGATGGTGGTGGTAGTGATGGTGGTGGTAGTGATGGTGATGATGGTGGAGGTGATGATGGTGGAGGTGATGATGAAGATGGTGGTGATGGTGGAGGTGGTGATGATGGAGATGGTGGTGATGGTGGTGGTAGTGATGGTGGTGGTAGTGATGGTGATGATGGTGGAGGTGATGATGAAGATGGTGGTGATGGTGGAGGTGGTGATGATAAAGGTGGTCATGGTGGTGGTAGTGATGGGGATGATGGTGGAGGTGATGATGAAAATTGTGGTGATGGTGGAGGTGGTGATGATGGAGATGGTGGTGATGGTGGTGGTAGTGATGGAGATGATGGTGATGGTGGTGGTAGTGATGGTGATGATGAAGATGGTGGTGATGATGGAGGTGGTGATGGTGATGATGGAGGTGGTGATGATGAAGGTTGTGGTGATGATGAAGGTGGTGTTGATGATGGTAGTTAATGTCTGTGCCAAGCTTGCTGTGTGACACTTCTGAACCCTTTCCATGCATCATCTCATCCGCTCCAAGAGACAGACACCATGACTAGCCCCACTTACGAGCTGAGACACAGAGTGCTTAGAAATTCTCTCAAGGTTACACAGCCAATCCTGAGAACTGAAAAGCTCCGAAATGCTTTGGTTTCATGGAAGAACATAGGAGCAACCTTGAAGACCCTTCTAAGACGTTTTGGGACATAGACAAGAGCACCTGCTCCTGAAGTATATTGGCCAGCACGGGGAGGAAGTCCCCATGAGAGATCACAGGTAGAAAAGGAAGGGGGGATGACTTGGGGAGAAGCGAGAGAGTTAAGGACCCCAGGAAGCTGGCACAAAAGTGGGACAGAGACCAGCTGATGGGAGGCCGATGGGACCCCCAGCCTCCCTGGGGAGGATTCAGCCTTTTTCAAATATTCTATGCAAGTCCCTCCTGCCTAGGGAGGTAGCACCCAGCTGCAGCAGGGGCTTCTGACAGGATGGCGGCTGCACCGAGAGGGCCTCTTACGAGTCACGTGAACGGGTAATTTTATTCTAAGCCATTAGCCACTGTCCTTCATTGCATGAGAGCTGCAAAGCCTGTAACTTGACACTCTGGCTGAAAATTTCTGCACAGCCAGAAGCAGGAGGCCAAAAAATGGTGAGACGCCCACTGCTCCAAGCAGCCTTCCACTGGTCAGGAGAGCCGGGTCCCTGGCATCCCTAAGTGGATTTAAGCACTTGTCGGTAGACCACTGGCCCTCTCGCTGAAAAAGCACACCTGATGCCGTCAGGAGACAGACTGCAATCCAATAAACCAACAGCCCCAAAGTCAGCAAGATCATAATTTGAAAATTATCCCCCCCACGCTCAGTCTATTTCACAGGCTTCAAATTGATCTGTCTAATCTCTTATCTGTAGCTATGAAATTGTATTTCCCTCTTAATAGGCCTACAAACGTTATAGATGAGTAGTTCAATAGTGGGCAGAGAGAAGCATGCTAAAGAGGAACATTAGCGCCTCACACTCACAGCGAGCTCCAGACCCCTCTGTGCCTGGAATCTCAGGCAGCTCCACCTCCGGCTGGCTCTGGAGCCACAAGCCCGCCCAGCAGGGGGAGGAGAATGTGGGGGGCGAGAGGTGGTAGGGCGGGGGCCCTCCTCCCTGGCTCTTTCCATAGGGGAACCCTCAGTGGCCAGAGCCCCTTCTCTTGATGCTATCACAAGACTGAGCTCATCTCCATCAGCCTGAAATCTTCCAAACGATCTGGCCAGTGTGGCTCAGTGGTTGAGCATCAACCCAGTACCAAGAGGTCATCGGTTCAATTCCTGGTCAGGGCGCACGCCCAGGTTGTGGGCCCGATCCCCAGTGGGGGGCATGCAGGAGGCGGCCAGTCGATGTTCTCTCTCATCGATGTTTCTATCTCTCTCTCCCTCTCCCTTCCTCTCTCTCTACAATCAATAAAGGAAAAAATAAGATAAAAATTTCAAAGAAAAAACAATCTTCCAAACGGACAAGGCTCTCACCCTACTCCCGAAAGTTTGCACGTGTTCAGGGAAGCTTTGTTCCACCTCCCAGCCAAACTCACCCCCATGCATCTCTCTTAGCCTCCTTCCCTGGAGTCCCCAGCCTGCGCCCTTGGCTTCTAGATCCCCTGCCTGGGGGTGTCAGGAGCCCAAGCCTTCTGAGGCTGGTGGGTGGCTTTCCCTTGGACCGTCCTTGGTGTGGGACCCCTACCCCACCGCCAGCAGCAAGCTCACAGGCGGTTCCCCTGAACGACAAACCCGTGTCTTTATCGCCTTCCTCCTGGCTTCCTCCAGCCTCCTGGACAACCCAAGCCCCCACCTCCACCCCGGAAGCAGACGCTCTGGCAGTAACAACAGATGGAAAAGGTAGCGAGCGTCATGAACGGAGAGAGATGACAAATACCAAGCATCCACCACCGAGTGAGCTGCTGGGGCAGGGACCAGGAACGTGGTCCCCGGGTGTCCGGGCTGCCAGTCCCCGGCAGGAGTCCCTACCAGGAGAGCACCTCAGCTTGTTTCCAACCGCATGGCTTATTGTGCCACCTCGGCTTCATTGAGGGGGGAGAGGGGCACCCAGCTGGCCCTGACATCACTGGAGTCCTAGAGTCCCCATTGTCCAAGTGTCATCCTATTTACTGGCTGGTCGCTTTTCATTATGTTCTGTTCTGGTCCGATCCCCAGTGAGCATGCTGATGGATGCTGGGAAGACGTGGCTGCCAAGGAGCACCGCGGGAAGCTTCCAAAGGCACCTCCCATTGTGGATCAGGAGCCAGACAGCCATCAGCGGGGCCCTGGGCGCTGCAAGCCCTTGGCACTGTCACCCATTGCTGTGTGCCAGACACTGGGGTGAGCCTCATGCCGCCAGCAGACCCTGGAGATGCTGGCTGTGCCCTTGGGAGCTTGCAGACTGGAGAGAGAGTCAGAGACCAGAGCCTGAACTCCTTAGTGTGTGGTTGCCAGAGGTCAGCAAAGGGTCTGGCTTCTAGGAGATGCTCAGGGAAGATTCTGCAACGGGGTAGAACGTTGGGTTTGCCATTGAAGAGTTGACAAGATTTCAGCAGGTAGACAAGGTGAGGAAGACACCTCCAACGTCTGAAAGAAGAAACCAGAGAGAGTCTGGAAGCAGAGAAGCTGGGCACATTGTCATGGATGGAGGGCCAATGATGGGGTCAAGGGGTGGAGATTTGGGTCCATTTGCCAGAGTGCATGTCTCAGCCACGCCTCCTGGGAATGGTCCAGGTTGTCTGATGGTTCTGCAACTCAGCATCTCACTGGTGTCATTGCCAAGAAACACAAGATGGGATGAAAAGCCTGGGGTGTAGTATGTGCTTCTGAACGTCAGCTTCATTCATTTCGAGGAGAAATCATGGTGCTGGGGGCTGGAGGCCAGGTGTGAGAGTTGGGTTTTTTTCCCCATAGAGAAGGGCAGTTATATAGGCTGAATACGTTAACGGGACCAGAGTGATGCTACCAAATAATTAACAAAATAGAGAGAGGTTGGAGGTGGGGAGGCCACTGAATGATCCAAGCAGAGGCAATGAGGAAAGATACTGCGAGACGGAGGGAAGGAAGAGCAGAGGGACTGGGAGAGAGAAATTACCAGAATCTATACGACTTGATGTCGACTGTTAAGCCCGGAGGATAGAAGAATGAGCAGGTCTGTTCTGAGCACTGGGAGAACTTGGTACTGGGAGAGGGGTGAAGGAAATGAGGAGGAGGACGGTGAGAAGTTCAGTTTTTCGCATGTTGACTTTGCGCTTGGCATGACATCTCCTGGGTGGTCTTCCCAGAGGGCGGGAGGACAGGAACTCAGGAAAGCTGGGGTCCAGACCCAGATATTAGCATCCTCATCTAGCAAAGAAACTTGGGAATTGGAGTGATCTTCAGATTATTCCTATTTAAAAGACGTGGGAGTCCTGGGCAGTGTGGCTCAGTGGTTGAGCATCGACCCATGCACCAAGAGGTTGCCATTTCAATTTCTGGTCAGGGCACATGTCCAGGTGGTGGGCCTGATCCCCAGTGGGGGGCATGCAGGAGGCGGCCAATCAATGTTCTCTCTCATCGATGTTTCTATCTCTCTCTCCCTCTCCCTTCCTCTCTCTCTAAAATCAATAAAGAAAAAAAATTTAAGCATGTGGGAGGAAGACCGTATTTGTTAGGAATATTTTTTACTTCAAGTAATGAAAAATAATCAACTTAAAGATTAGTACTTTTTTTTCCCTTCCTTTTACATGACGTTTAGATTCCCACTTAAATGCACATAATTGTACTAATTTTCTCTTACAAAAACATAGCCAAGTCATTTTTTGATATCAGCATCTACGTATTTTCCATTTTTAAAAATATAATCAGTTCATGAATAGAGAAACACTACAACATATTGATGTTTTTTAATGAATGGATGATTTGTACATTTGGCTGTGAGTTTGGGCAGTGCTATTACATTTATTTCTCCCTCCAAAAAAAAAAAAAAAATTGCCCCTGCAACTTTATTGAATTTATTTATTAGTTCCAGTAGTTTTTTGGTGCAGCCTTTAGGTTTTTTTTTATATATAATATCATGTCATCTGCAAATAACAGGAGTTTCACTTCTTCCTTTCTGATTTGAATACCGTTTATTTATTTTTCTTGTCTGATTGCTGTGACTAGGATTTCCAATACTATGTTGAATGCAAGTGGTGATAGCAGTATCCTTGTCTTGTTCCTGATCTTAGAGGCTGTCTGTTTTTACTACTGAGTATATTAGCTGTGGGCTTGTCATATAGCCTTTATTATGTTGAGGCATATTCTTTCTATACCCACTTTGTTGAGAGTTTTTATCATAAAAGGATGTTGAATTTTGTCAACTGCTTTTTCTGTATCTATTAAGATGATCATAGAATTTTTATCCTTCATTTTATTAAGTTGATGTTTCATGTTGACTGATTTATGAGCGTTGAACCATCCTTGCATCCCTAGGATAAATCCCAGTTGATCATAATAGATAATTCTTTTAATGTAATGTTGAAACTGATTTGCTAACATTTTTTGAGAACTTTTGCATCTATATTAATCAAAGATATTGGCCTGTAAATTTTTTTTTTTTTGTAATGTCTTTGTCTGGTTTTGGTATTAGGGTAATTCTGGCTTCATAGAATGAGTTTGGAAACATTTCTTTCTCTTTGATTCTTTTAAGTAGTTTAAGAAAGATAGGTATTAATTCTTCTTCAAATATCTGGTAGAATTTATTTGTGAACGGGCTGGTCCTGGACTTTTATTTGTTGGGAGAATTTTGATTACCGTTTCAATTACATTGCTAGTAATTGATCTGTTCAGTTTTTGTATTTCTTCCTGGTTCAGTCTTGGAAGGTTATATGTTTCTAGAAATGTATACATTTCTTCTAAAATGTTGAATTTGTTGGCTTAATAATTGTTTGTAGTATTCTTTAATGCTCTTCATATTTCTGTGGTGTCGGTTGTAATTGTCTTTCACTTACCCTTTATTTCTTTGGGCTTTTCTTTCTTTCTTACTAAATGGGTTTGACTAAAGGTTTGTCAATTTTGTTTACCTCTTCAAAGAACCAGCTCTTAGTTTCATTGATCTTTTCTAATTTTCTTACATTTCTATTTTATTTATTTCCACTCTGATCTTATTCCCTTCCTTACTTTGGGTTTTGTTTGTCCTTCTTTTTCTCATTTTTTGTGTTACCCATTAAGTTTAGTAGCATCTGCGGACCTCCCCTGCAGTGACTATGGCTGTAATGCTCTAGTGATTTTACATTTCCCTTACTCTACATTTATTATTTGGAAATTTCACTATTAGTTTTTATTTAACCCATTTGTTGTCCAGCTTTTACACCAAATCCTTTATTCTTTTGGATCAGCAGTATTTAAGTCCCTGATAATTCTAACATCTGTTTTCTCTCTGGGTTTACTTCTATTGACTATTTCTTCTCTTCACCAGGGTCTCACTGTATTGCTTCCTTGTCTATCATAAAATGTTTTATTGCATGCCACGCATTTTTGTACAGAACAACAGTAGTGACTGACATACACCACATTTATCATCAGTAATGGGTGTACCTTCTCTAGAGAGGCCATTAGGAAGGAAGTAATCTGATCTACTGTTCAGGTAGGGCTGAGTTTTAGTGTAGTTTTAGTTTGTAATTTAGTTTACTGCTGGCTTTAGAAAATATTTTCAAAGCAGAGTCCGGTTTTGTTTTGTTTTTCCTGCAGGGCTTGAGTTCCGAGCACAGGGAAGACTCCTGGAATCTCTGTCCTTTATCGTCAAGTCACACGTTTTCCCAGCCATGGGGAGTCTTGCTTTCCAGCCTGTTGCCAATGTTTTGGGTGTCAGGAGAACTCTCTGCTCTCCCAACCGACTCCATGTCTGAGCACCTCGGGAGATCTCTCTCTACCCAGAATGCCTCCAGTGAATTCATTTCTGCACAACTCCCAACCCTGGCCGTCAGCCACTGATTGTCGTCCAGAGGACTTCAGCTAGCTTGTCCTCAGTCCCCACCTTGTCCTGACCTCACCTTCAGCGGGAAGCTCCCTTGAGGTGGGAAAAGTCCCCACAAACTCCTAAGTGGGGCGTATCTCAGAGAAGAACTCAAGGAAAACCTGTGGGAAGGGTTCACAGGTCAGTGCAGATGCTCAGTAGCTGGGTCTCTCAAAATCCTGTGTGGCCAGCCACATGTGGCCATTGCAAGTGTGTTCGAATGGTGGTCGGTTTCACTTCAACCCCCTTCAAGGAGAGGTTCGTCCCCCGCCTGCGGCCCTTCCAGGAAGGAGGGCGGCCCGAGTCTCTGCTCTCCCATGAAGGGCTCGGCATTTTTCACCTTTTGTCCACTTATGTTCTTTGCATCTCCAGCCTGGTTTTCGGGGAACCATCGGCCCCACTGGGCAGACGGGGGTTTGAATACGGTTCTGCCGCCAGCTCACCCTGTGGCCTCGAGCTGGTCCCTGACCTGCCTCCTCTGACTCCTTCCTCCTCCTGGGTAACGTGCTTTCTGCAAAACGCCTTGGAGAACACGGAGCACCTACGGATGGACTTTGTAAACTGATGGACAGTCTCAGACTGAGGATACGTCCGGGTCAGGTTATGCAGTCGGGGGGGGGGGGGGTGTCGGGAGAAGGTGCGGGGTGCAGGGTTTCCAGGGCAGCTGAGTGGCCTGTGGGTCTGTCTCCTTGGCCCCCAGGAGAGCCCAGCGTGGAGCAATTGTTGAGCGAATCTCGGTCCAGCCGAAGGTCACGTGCAAACCCACACTTGAAGGAGGCCGTGGCGGGTGACGGAGCGACCGCCATCCATCATGGCTGGCATCCTGACACCCTCGATCAAGGCAACAGGGGCCCGGCGGGGAATGCAGACCGCCGCTCTCATTTCCATAATCAAATGTTTATGTATCATTTCCTCCTGCCCTTTCCACTCTCCTCCCCCCCTCATTTCTATTTGAGCAAAATGTGTTCAAACATCCCCTCTCGCCCTGTTGGGGACAGAAAGTGCCTGTAATGTTGGTGTAACATTTTGGAGAATGAATGCCACGTTTGTGTCTATTTGCCTAACGGAATATCGATTTCCTCTGGAAATGAAATGTCACATCCACGAAATTCGAGATGCGGTGTAGGGAAGGAGCCAGCAGACACGTCTGCCTTGGGACAGCTCAGCCACGTGGCCAGTCTTCAGACATCGGGCTCGGGGACAGACGGACCCCAGGCCCGTTCACGGTCTCACTCCCCCCTGGCTGTCCGGGGCTAGCTGGACACTCTGAATGAACACGACCCAGCGGTGTGGGTTTGCGCTTCTCCGGGATGCCGAGCACCAGCGGGTGCTGGCCAGCGAGACGGGAGAAACAGTGTTTGCAACACAACAGGACACGGACACAGACAAGGGAACAGCTTGGGTCGTCTTCAAGATAAAACCGGTTCCCTCCATAGGGGACAGGATCTGCGGACAGGGACTGCCAGGGAGTGGGTGGTTTGCACTAAGAAGCGGTCAACTACTTCGAAAGCAGCGGAGCCTTCCTTGTAGAAAACAGGTGGACCAGAAGCAAGTCTAGGGCCAGCCTGTCCTCAGGGGTTGATGATTAGGAGCATATGTTCCAGGTAAGGAGGATACACACAGGTGTGGCCAGGTGGAGCTATGGCCTGCACGCCTGCTGGGCTCACCCAGGAGTACACCTGCTCCGTGCATGAAACCGGGGGACACCCGCCCCTCTGTCCCTCTCTCAATGCAGCTGTGATCAATGCAACTCCTTCCCCTCAAAATCTGTTTTTATTGATTTTTTAGAGAGAGAGGAAAAAATAGGTAGAAACATCGGTGTGAGAGAGAAACATCTGTCGGTTGTCTCCTGCATGCTCCCTACTGAGGATCAAACCTGCAACCTCGGCATGTGCCCTGACCGGGAATCGAACGGGGACCTCTCAGTCCATGGGACAACGCTCAAACCACTGAGCCACACCAGCCGCACACAACTTTATTTTTTAATCCTCACTCAAGGATACATTTAATTGATTTTTAGAAAGCGAGAGAGGAAGGGAGAGAGAGTGAGAGAGAAACATCAATGTGAGAGAGAAACATCGATCTGCTGCCTCCCTTGTTCACCCCGACCAGGGATCAAACTTGCAACCTAGGTGTGTGTCCTGACTGGGAATTGATCCCGCAACCTTTTGGTGTACAGGATGATGCTCCAAGCAACTGAGTCCTGGGCCGGGGCCAGGTGGGCCCTCTGTGTGAGCTGAGCCAGGCTCCGGGGGTCCACACGGCAACAGCAGCTGCGGAAGGACCCAGGGACTTCTTTCTCTTGAGGGTGCTCGTCCCGTTTTTATCCACCCACAGGCCATTCTGAGCATGTTGCGTCCAGACGTCCTGCAGGCAGTGCCGGAGCGGACAGAACTGACTGGCCCCTGCCATCGGGGCCGGCATTTCAATAGCCAGGATAGAAGACCCACAGAAACAACTAAAAAGATAAGGCATGGACCGCTGCCAGCTACTTAGCACAATAAGAGTTGAGCCGAGTCAATAAGCGGTTGAACCAGAATTCCAGGGGCAACTGGAGTTAGCAAAAGATGTCCGGTGTCAGCTCAGCTCCGGCCTTTTGGAAAACAGTCAGGGACAAATGCCAGGGCAAAGGGGACATGAACGCCGGATCCATCAGGCGCGCGACGCGTCAGGGAAACAGGTGTCCACTGGCAGCTTGGGCTCTCTCTGCCTGGTCCACTCCCCAGGGCCCTCCGTGTCACTCCTGCAGAGGGACACTGGGACACAAGTGTCACAGACCTATCTTTATCTGTTTATCCTGTTCTGTGTCTTTCTTCTGTGTCTCTAAGGCCCAGTGGAGATGCCCTGCCCCCGGCGTACCTCACACTCTACAGCGGGGGTGGGGGACAGAGTGAGGGACACTCATGGATCCTCAGCCCGTCCCACCGCCGCTGGGTCGTGTGAAGGGGAATGCCTACTCCGAAATTTCAGGGTTTAAAGATCCCCCAAGAGGTTGGTTAAAATACCAAAGGTGACCTGGCCGGTTTGGCTCAGCAGTTAGAGCGTCGGCCCGCGGACTGGAGAGATCCGGGTTCCGTTTCCGCTAAGGGCACGTACCTCGGTTGCAGTTTGTCCCCGGCCCTGGTTGGGGTCGTGTGGGTGGCAACCAGTCGATGTGTCTCTCTCACATCGATGTTTCTCTCCCTTCCCCCCTCTTTCCCCTTGCTGTATCTGAAGATAAATGCAGAAATGTCCTCGGGTGAGGATAAAAAATAAAATAAAATAGAACAGCAAAGGCAACAATAATAGAATCCCAACAATGACGGCCCCCTCTCAAGAACAGTGTTTCCCTCCCCGGGGACACCCTCCCACGTCCTGAAATACTTCCCAGCCTTTCCTGCCTCCTGCTTGTTTGGCTCTTTCAACCAAAGGAAGAGGCGGAGGAGCCAAAGCAGCCGCGGGAGGTGGGCTTTGGGACCCTGCGGAGCGCCCTGCAGTCTTTAGAGGTGGGGAGCAGAGAGGCTGAACTTGGTTCAAAACCAGCTGCCTCCTCGTCCAGCAGTGGGTCCCTCCGCTGTCCCAGCCGCGATGACAACCCCTAACTCCACGGCGCCGGAGCAGGTGCCCGCTCAGCTGCCCACGTCCCCCCACGCCCAGCGGGGTGGTTCCAGCCGCGGCAGGATGGATCTGAGGTGGACCTGGTGCTTGTCTGTTGTCCCCGGTCTCTGTTGGCCTTACCCTCCCACAGGCCGCATCCACGGGGTGTCAGGAAGGCGGCCACGTGGGTCCGAAAGCAGGCACAGGGACTCCTGCGGGACCGCCCCGGGGAGAGAGCACCGGGAGGTTGGCAGCCTGCCACGAGCCCACGCTCTCCGGGGACGGAGGAGCCACAAGCTCGGGAACCAGCGTCCACCAACGAGGCCTGTCTGTGGACCCCGGACTCGGCCTCCCCTCTCACAAGCTGCAGTGTCGGGGCTGAACCTCATTCTCTCCGCCCTCAAGACCCTCTGCTTGGTCTGATGCTCAAGCAGACATGAGGCCAATTAGCAGGAGAAAATAACCAAACTGAGTGCACACATGTGTGCGGCTCCCGCGTGCATGGGAGTGAGACGGAGAGGGGATGGGTGTACAGGCACCCTGAGCTAGGGCGGAGGGAACCCACTGGGGGCTTCACAGCGCCATTGCAGGGTGACGGGGACAGGTGTTCCGTAGGTGGACCTTTGTGCTGCCCTGTGGGGGGGGGGGGAGGTTGTCACTGATCAACAGGCCTCTAATTCAAGTTCTTCCAGGCAGTTCAGGGAGGGGCAGAAATTTCTCCTGAGCCTGAGGCTAAAGTTGCCTTCAGCTTGAAACAACCTCCACAGCCTGGGGTGACCCGTTCTGACCCCCACAGCCTTCAGCACACCGGCCGGGTCCCCCCAGGAAAACACTCCCTCCCCTGGGCTGCGGATCTCCTCTTACCCAAGGCGGCCGCTCTTCTTCCCCAGCTCATCCTGTTCCTCCTTCACTCCCTGACCGCCTGGGGTGCAGCCGCCCTGAGAGATCGGGTCCTTGTCTCTGCCCTGGTTCACACGCTCAGTGATCTCGTAAAGACTCGCCGTGCTGACCACCCGAGACCCGCAGTTCAACCTCCGCGTGCACCGGTGCAGACGGCTCTCCCACGCCCCAAGCCTTTGCACCTGGCGGCTGACCTGACATCCCAGCTGGACACCTGCCGTGAGGGGCTCCCAGCCTCCTCCACCCACAGTCCTCTCCCGCTCACGGGTGCCCCCTCCATCCTTCCGGTCTCGAAGATCAAAATGCCCGGTCACACCCCGTCGCACCCCCTCCTCCAATCCATAGGAGAACCCATTGCCCCTGTGCTCTCAGTCTCCCCGGAATCTCGCCACTTCACCCCAGCTTCCTCCTGATCCCTGCTCAGCCTCCTGTGGGTTCCCCCACACGGCCGTCTTCTTCTCTACCCACGGCCCCAAATTCCAAGAAATGCCCTTGGGGTTGTCCAGCCCACTGGGCCGCTCAGAGCAGAGCCTGACGGCACCTCTGCAGCCAGCCGCCCCCACGCAGGAGGCTGGTCTCCGAATGGGGAGCGTTGGAGGGAGCGCATCCCGCTGGACCCCAGCACTCCTCTGCAGGGGCACCACGCCCGCCGCTGTGCTGGCACCGGGGAGAATCCTGCTCCTCAGCAATGTGTTTTCAGGCAGATTCTCGTTCGGAGCTGCCGCTCCTGAGATCCGCTGGAATCTGCCCCCGGCACGGTGGTGGGAAGGAGGTCGTGAGGCACTTATGTGAACGTTTCTGTCTCCACAGGATGGAACACAACAGCGCCTTTTGGCTGCTGCCCTGGACTGTGCCCCGTCTGTGTGGCCCCCCGGTCCTCCTAGTGGGGTTGTCCTGCCCTATCTCGGCTTAATCTGCCTTTCAGCTGGGAGGGATGGAGTAGCTCATAGGGATGACTGCTGAGCTATTAGCCACTCCCCTCAAAGACCTGGTAGTCCAACTGGGACCAGGACACACACACCTATACAGACATTTGAGCATGCAGGGGCAATTATGTACACATACACGTGCACATGCTATGTACACAAGCGTGTGCACACACTTGTGCATGCATACACAGCTGCACATACACGTACATGTGCACGTGCATGTGTGTATATGCAGCTACACGTACATGTGCACACTCATGAACACATGCAGATGTATACGCAAACATAGATTCACATACAATGTGCATAAGCATGTATGCATACACAGAGGTAAGGCCATAGACATGCATGCACAAATGTATGCAGCCACACATACATACACGCACATCCATAACACAAGCAATGCACGGTACACGTGTATATATATACAAGTACACGTGCACATGCATGAGCACACATGTACATCCATACACGTACATACACTTGCACACAAGCACATTCAATAGGCAAACACAGACTCATGATGCACCTGCATGAATATGCACACATACACATGAATGCACAGGCATAGATATGTGCAAATGCATATACAAATACGCATGTGTATGCACACACATATACTGTATACACACATACATGCCTGCACACATGTACATTAATTTTTGAATTGCAGATAAAAGTGGGAACACATGTATCTAGCTCTTGGATTGTGGCACAGATGCTCCAGTGTTCTCGTCCCCCCTCCCTGCTGACAGACAGCCACAGCCGACGGGAGCTGGGCAGCCTGCCCCGGTCACCATGTGGGGCTCATGTCAATGGCCAATCAGAATTAAGCCAGGAGACCGATCAGCTACGTGGGACAGATCAGCCCTGGCTGCGATTCCAAGTTTACTTTATAAATCCCTGTCTCATAAGCTGACCTTTGACTGACAGTGTTGTTCGGAGTAACTGTGTGAAGAGAACCTGCCACAATATTATCCTTGGCACCGTCCCCCAGAGAGATGGATGCTCTGAACCCACCTGCTGAGGCAGCATTTGCTCCGGAGAGGACGTTGCCTTCCATTTACTGGGCTGCAAAGTGATACGCCTGCACTGGGGAGCCTTGGAGCAAGCCTGCGGAGTAGAAACGCATGTCCGTGCAGCCGTCCGTCCAGCCGTCCGTCCAGCCGTCCCTGGATCTATGTGCGCGGTGGTGCTGGGCTCATAAGACTCCCATGCACTCAGAAAAGCGCAGCGCAAAGTGGAAGGGGTGGGCGTGCGAGGAGGACGCATTCAGCAGGCTCGTTTAATCATGATTAAGCTAACGCAGATAATCACGTCCTATGGATGCTGCTGAAAAATGGGACGTGAGCATCGAAAACCCCAGGCGTGGAGCAGCTGATGAAAGCGTATGAGGTCCCGCGGGTCCTAGCTCACCTCTTCGGAAGAAGCACCCAGTGGGAACTCACAGCAGTTTTGACAAAATTGCAGGGACATGAGGAGGCCAGGGCCCCCGTCGCAGCTGGCCCGGTGAGGGGCTTCCCAAGCTTCCGGTGAGTGAATGGATGGGGATGGGGGAGACGGGGGGACCAGGACAGAGCCGCAGCCTTCACCCCAACCTTGTGCGCAGAACCCTGACATCAGTCTCCTATAGCTGCTGAACGAACTCCCACGTGTTGAGAGGGTTAGGACACAGATTGATTTTCCGTTTCTGCGGGTCAGCAGTCCAGGTGTGGCTAACCCCAACCCCAGAGCTGCCGCCGCCGTGTCACACGGGCTATGTCTTCATCTGAAAGGCCGACTGGGGAGGAATCCGCTTCCACCATCACCCGGGACCGAGGACCCAGCTCCCCGCTGGCTGGGGGCTGGGAGGCTGCCTTTTGGTCTCAAGACCACCCACAGTCTCTGCCACTTGACCCTGTCGTGGATCCTCTCTCAACACGGAACTTGCCCCTTCAGGTCAGAAGGTGACCCTAACCTTGCAGGGCCCAGTCCCTTTTATAGGGTGTTCACGTGATTAGGTCAGACCCCCCCCACGGATAATCTTCCTGTCAATTAACTCAATATCAACTGATCGGGGACCTCAATAGCATCTGCAAATCCTACTATGTTGCCTCTTTCCATTGGCTCAGGACAACTCACAGCTGCCTGGCCGGTGTGGCTCAGTGGTTGAGCGATGACCCTGCACCAAGAGGTCGCCGATTTGATTCCTGGTCAGGGCACATGCCCAGGTTGTGGGCCCGATCCCCAGTGGGGGGCATGCAGGAGGCGGCAATCGATGTTCTCTCTCATCGATGTTTCTATCTCTCTCTCCTTCTCACTTCCTCGTCCTCTAAAATTCAATGAAGAAAACAAGGACGTGACCTGCTGGGGGTCACCCTATGGGGCCCACCCCACGCACACTGCACGTGGCAGAATGGAGGCTGAGGCGGGTGGAAAGGACTCAGCAGATTCTGGGGAGACCGAGACGAGCGGCCCCGTGTGTGCACAGAGGGAACTTCCTCCGCCCACTCTCCTCCCCCGCACGGGCGTCTACCCCTTTCGCCCACGTTTCGCTACATCCAGATCGAAGTGGGGCATTTGCTCTCCCCCTAAACCAGGTCACAGGTCTGTACTACGTGAACCCGGATGGATAAGTGAGCCCTGCAGGGAGATGCAGACAGCATTGCAGGGGGGCCCTGGGGGACCCCTTGGAGAGGGCACTGTGCACACGGATTTTGACCTGCGGGAAATGAGGCAGACATGTGCCTTCGGAGCTCCGAGCAGACAGGCGGCGGCGCCTCCCAATACTGAGAAACTAGAATGTGCAGGCGGGAACTGGCACCCAAGGGGAGGGCACCCCGCCCTCCTGGGCAGCTCCCAGTGGCCACCCATCGGGACAGCAGCTCCTTCATCGGCCAGGACCCGCTCGGTCTGGTGAGCTGTCCAGGCAGGACGCCTTCCCCTGGACCCCCTCCCCAGTCTGAGAGGACAGGCGTTGCCAGGAACAAGGGGAACATCAGCACTTGCATCTAGAGCAGCTCCCCAGGGGTTAAAAGGCCATCACCGCCTGGACGGGACTCCGGGCACTGCGGTCCACACCCCTCCGCCATCTCAGCCTAGAGAACGGGGTGGGCGGACGAGAGCCGGTGGGAGGGGCGGTCAGATTCCCTGCCTGGGCTTGGAGGGAGGTCCCGTCCCACAGGCCCAGACATTGGGGGAGGGCGGAGGGAGACTCCCATCCCACAGGCCCAGACATTGGGGGAGGGCGGAGGGAGACTCCCGTCCCACAGGCCCAGACATTGGGGGAGGGGGGAGGGAGGTCCCATCCCACAGGCCCAGACGTTGGGGGAGGGTGGAGGGAGACTCCCATCCCACAGGCCCAGACGTTGGGGGAGGGTGGAGGGAGGTCCCATCCCACAGGCCCAGACCTTGGGGGAGGGGGAGGGAGACCCACCAGGGACAGCTGGGATGGTGACAGGACGCGCTCTGGTTCCGGAAGGCAGTGCAGTGTTGCCGGCACAGGGGCCCCGGGCCCCGCCTTTCCTCGTTCTGTGTGAACTTCTTCCACCCACCTGGACGGAGCGGGACGGGGCGGTGGTTACTGACCTCGGCTAGAGATGCTCATCTGAGACGGGTTTGTTTGGCACCCTCCTTTCCCGGGGGCTGCGGGGGGCGCCCCGTGCAGGACGCCCCGCTGTGCTCAAGGACAGGACGCTCGTGCTCAGAGCAAAGAGCAACCAGGGGCTGATAAGAGCGGCCTGGCCCTCCGCCCGAAGCCGAAGCCAGAGCGAGGCCGCGGGGCCGGCACGCCTCGCCCGCCGCCAGCCAGAGGCCCCGGCACCAGCTCTGTGTGGTGCTTCTGCACAGCAGCCTCCGGGCACGTGTGCCCAGGTCCCACTGGGGTATGTCCCACGTGGTGCCCAAGGGCACACTGGACCAGATTCGCAGAGGGCGCCCGGGCCTCCCCCAGGGACGGGTGGTTCAGTGAGCAGAGCCTCCCCACTCTGGGCCTGCCATGGGGCTCCAGGTGACCTTGGGTCTCAGAGACACCCCTCTGTCCTCACCAGCAAACTCAGGACAAGACAGTGCTCATATCTACTGACTGCTTTCTACGTACACAGCCCTGGTACATCATTCATTCCGTCTCAGGACACCACCACGAGGCAGCTGTTGTATTTTTCTCAATTATTATATTATATCATATCATATCATATCATATTATATCATATCATATTATATCACTATATTATACTAAGGCATTGTTATTTTTATTATACTTTTTAGGAAACTGAGGCCCAGAGGTATCAAATAAACTAATAATTGACACAGTGAACAGTAAAATCCAAGTATCTCTTATTCTAAGTCCATGTTTCTGACCTCTTGGCCAAAAGTATGTAATATGCAGATGCCTTAAACATGTGTCATGTGAACATAGACATATGGGTATATACATGTTCTGTATATACATGTATGCACACATCACGTAATATAAATATATGTCACATGGAAATAACACACACACACATATATATACACAAAAATATATATACATCGTTTTTCATTTGCACACATTTGTTTACTTCTCTTGGGACTCAACTCAGAGGCCAGAATGATATTCTATTGCTCAAACAGCTCAGCAGTCTAACTCAAATTATTTTTATAATGATGTTATTTAAATAAGCATAAATACAAAGCGAGGTATAAACTGCTATGCTTAGAGCTCATATGCAACTATAGAAACGGGATTAATTTACAATTCAAATTCAGACAAAACCATAAAACCAATACGTTTCACACCAGCATCGCGAGGTGACGGATGGCACCGCTGTGTGGGAGCCAGTCGTCCGTGTTGGGTGAGGCGACGTATTTGTGCTGCGAGTTTGACAAAGCACTCTGGGTCTTCGGCTGGGAGCGTGACGGACCACCAATTAATTCATCATTATCACGATCTTCAGCTTTCTTCACCACAGACTCATGTTTAACCATTCATCCATTATTTTCACGGACCGATCCATTTACACCCAGCCACACAGAATTTATCACTGAAACAAAACCGGTAAGTACTGTTGCGCTTGAAATTCCTCACGCCACTTAGGCTGTCTGTCCCCTGCCGGGCCCGGGCAGGTCCGGGCAGGATGGGTGTGGCTTCAGGGACCCTATCCTGAGTAATGGGGCATCGATCTTCAGTCGGGGGGGTCCTGGGGGGCACTCAACCTCCCCATAATTTCTCTCTTCCTTCTTCTTGGGCCCAGAGCGAGGTCAGGTCCCCTTCCCTGGGCACTGTCATGATGGACAATAGATACAAAGGCGAGACAGAAACTCTGCCCACTTGGTGTGAGGCAGCCCCATGATGCAGAACGCGGTCTCTGCTGTGACCATCAACTGAAGCCAGGTCTAGGAAGCTGCCAGTCTAGGCTCCAGCCCCAAACAAGCAGACACGGCTCGGGAGAGCCCATGTCGGGAAGGGCTACCCAGGCAAGGCACAGGTCTAGAGACAGATGTTCTAAGAGGAAGGTGGACAACTGCTTCTAAAAGACACAGCATTACTAAGATACAATTCATGCATCATACAAGTCACCTGTTTCAAGTGGACAAGTTGATGGTTTTTAGTGTATTCCGACTTGGGCAGTTACCACCACAATCAATTTTAGAACATTTTCATCACTCCAAAATTACACCATCTCCATTAGCAGTCACTCCCCAAATCCCCAAGTCCCCCTCCGGCCCCTGGCAGCTACCAATCGACTTCGGTCTCTGTGGATTTGCCTCTTCTGGGAATTTTGTATACATGGAATCAAGTAATATACGACCTTTTGTGACTGGCTCCTTTCTCTTGGCATGTTCTCCACACTCCTGTATGTTGTAGCGTGTAGCCTACTTGATGTCCTCTCGGTGCCGGACAATGTCCCATTGCATAGCTGGGGCTCATTTTCTATACCCCCTCATCAGTGGATGGGCCTTTGGGAGTTTCCACTTTGGGAACATGAATACTATGAACACCCATGTACAAGACTGTGTGTGCATGTCTGCTTCCATTTCTTCGGGGTATACACGCAGGAGCGGAATTGCTGGATCGTGCGGTGACTCTACGTTGGAGCAGTTTACAAGCTGCCAGTTCCGTACCATTTTGCAATCCCACCAGCAGTGTGTGGGGCCCCAATTTCTCCGCATTCTCACCAACACATTACTGTCTGTCTTTGTGCTTGTCACCACCCTGGAGGGGGTGAAGTGGCACCTCAGCCTGGTTTTGATGTGCATCCCCCACGGCTCATGATGTTGAGTGTCTGTCTGTGCTTTGGGGCCCTTTCTGTATCTTCTTTGGAGAAATACTTATTCAGACCTTTTACCCACTGGGGACCGGGTCATAGCGTTTGATTGTTGAGTGGTAAGAGGTCTCTGTCTGTTTTAGATACAAGTCCTCTATCAGCCACGCGAGCTGCAGAAACGTTCTCCTCTTCTGTGGGTTGTCGTCTCACTTTCTGGATGGAGTTCCCGAAGCCTAGAAGTTTTCCGTTTCGGTGATGTCCTAACTTAGCTATTTTGTCGTTTGTTGCTTGTGGGGGCCTCTGCTTTTCCACGCTCGACTCCCCAGCTGCAGACCCTCCCCCCTGCGAGCAAGCTGGGTGAGGATGATGAAGACTAAGGTTCTCTCCTGCCTAAGCTGGAGTTGGCCCCCACCAGGAGCCGGCCAGAGAAGGGCTCCTCACCCCCCAGAGGCACGCGCGGGAACTTAGCCTCTTCAGCCTGGGGTGGGAGGGGGAGAAAGCTGGCAGCCTGCCCTCCTGCTGAGATGCCAAAGACAGTCCTTGCCAGGGACACGCCCACGCAGAGGACCCCGTCAGGAGCGGGCGGGGCAGGAGGAGAGCACGGGCGCGGCTCAAGCGGCAGACCTGCCTCCTTGCCCAGACCTAGCAGATTTCCTTGAACAAATGTTCTGCCTCCGCCGTGCCCTCGGGATGATTCCCAGAGCCCTGAAATGGGTGTTTGTGGGTGGTCCCCCCGATCTGTGTGTTCCCCTGAGGAACAGACCATGGCACCTGCCTTCAGCCTCCTCTGAAGCCGGACTCGTCACGGCCGCCGTTTCTGAAGGGGAGCCTGCGGCCTCGGCGGGTCGCGGCTGAGCTGAAGGGCACGAGCGCCTGAGCGGCGCCGGCGGAGGGCACCAGGGATGGGACCCCAAAAGACAGAATGTGCACCAGCAGGACAGAACGCCCGCGGGGTGACTTCAGGCGATGTCATCGATTGAACATACATTTTCTCTCTGCTTCCCGCCACACCCCACCGAAACCACAACCAATGAGTAAAAGGAGCAGAGACTCCCAGGACAAAGGGACCCAGTGAGGGTGAGACAGAGAAAGCAGGTGACAACATGTTGGAAGCCGATGACCGTATAGGCTTGGAGTTGCCCGCAGAGAAAGCCGAAGCGTGAGCCCGCTGGGGAAGAGGGTGAGCCGGCGTGCATCAAAGACCCCAGGAGCTCAGGGCTGGCAGGGGCCAGGCGACTCTAAGGGCGGGGTGCAAACAGAAAATGGAGCTGAGGAGGGGGCCCAGGTATACAAGGAAGCAGCCCCCCCAGCACGGCCTCAAACCCCACACCCTCTGAGGACACCCCTTGCCCCGCCCCACTGTGGAGACCCACGGTCAGGAGAGGTCTGCACCACAAACACAGGATAAAAACGGATACAAAGATAGTTCAAGTCTGCATGCTGAGAAGGAGGATGCACACAGCTCCTCTCTCTGTCCCTAAATGTCAGGGGTCAAGCCCGCAGCGCCAGACACCAGCACCGTCCCGTGGAGACCGTCAGACCCGCCACCACATCAGCCCTGGAGTCCTGCCTGGAACTGACCCCTCCATGCGCCCAGACCTCCCAGAGAGGTGGGGGCTCTCTTTATTTTCATTCTTCTTTGGGTTTTCCCCTTATTCTTCAGCATAACTGCACAGATGTTTTAGGGAAGTCTACATCATAAACACCCAGAGACCAACATAATCAGATACAAGTGAAGGACTCCAAGGAGACAGAAATAATGCAAGAAGCCAGGGAGAGCTTTGCGTCTGTAAAATTGATGGCGTCCCAGATAGAAGGGATGTACTGTATCCTTGAAGAAAGAACAGAATGTTCCTTTTAAAAAGGAAACCTCTCAGAGAACAAAGATAAGCTTTCAGGAACTAAAATGCGCTATTAGACATTGAAAATGGAATAGGAGAGAAAATGAAGTTAAGGAAAGTAGAGCAGCAATAGAAAGAGGTAGAAAATGGCAGGGAGAGAGAAAAAAAAAAATAGAGGATAAACCTGGGAAGCCTAATGTCTTACTGACAAAGGTCCAGAAAGGGAACACACAAAATAGAGGGGGGACAAACGTTTTCCAGAAAGGAAGGACTTGAGGCCCTAAGCTGAAGGCGCCTTTGAGTACCCAGCAAAATAATGAAAAAGACCAATGCATGGTAACATCTCAGAACACTGGGGATTAAGGGATGGTACCAAAAACTTCCAGCAGACAAAGTCAATGGCATAGACACCAGGAATCAAAACGGCCTTGGATGTCTCCTAAGATGTTGGAAGAACACCTTTAAAGTGTAGAAGGAAAGTCTCCAGCCTACATGTCTATACCCAGCTAAACTATGCATCAAGTGTGAGAGTGGAAAGTAAATGTTTCAGATTTGAAAGAGAGCCAAAGAATTCGCTTCCATGGCCCCTCTTTCATGAAGCTATTAAACAAAAAGCTCCGTCAAAACCAGGAGTGAATCATGAACGAGAAGACATGAGTTCCTAGAAGAGGTGACGGCATTCGAAGGGTGACAGCAAAGAGAATTTCCAGACAAAATCAACGGAGCAAGCCGAGAGAGCCATCGGTCATGGTGGGGGAGGAGGAAGAAGATTCCAGGAGTGATAGGGCCTGGAAAGATAAAAATGGAAATCTTAGCCTCCCTGAGATTTTTGACCAAAAATACGAGTCATTTTACGACTCTGGTTGACAGTTTGGGGACACATTAATGATAGGTCCACACAACCCTAGCAAATTAAAACACTGGTAGTTATTCATCCTAGGGAGAACACCAAGGTGATCAGGAAGGAAAATGCAATCACCGAACCACTTTGTGGCTCAGCTGTGAATAATAATTACATAATTATGCAAATGCCGAATATTGATCTAACCACAAATTATGCTATTGGGAGGGTGGGGGCAGGAGCTGCGCGTCTGTTTTCTGTTGTTGTTCAGCCTGCAGCACAGCGAGAGAGACTGAGTCCTCATGCTCGCGGTGGGGAGTCTGCGGAGAGGTCACCGAATGAGAGAGAAGTTACGGGACAGGCACTTGCTCACAAATACCCAAGTCAGGGAGGGAGCCAGAGGACAAGGTGCTGACGGGCTGACTCCGGGAGGTGGGCGGAAGGGTGGAGGGGAATCAGAGCTTCCTGGCCCTAGGAATCGTGCAGAGCGTTTAGGTTTCTCAAAGACGTTTTCGTGGAGGGAATGTGCAAGAGAAACCATCCAGTGTGGCCGGGGTGTTGAAGTCAGCGGGAGGAGGACGTGAGGATGACAGGAGGGAGCCTGGGGCCAGGTTACCGAGGACAGTATCTGGGGTGTTCCTGAAGCTGCTGAGAGAGCAGGGAGGAGGGGAGGTGGGAGCCCGCGGGGGGCGTTCAGAGGGGCTAGGACGGGCTTGAACAGTCAGGGGGGGGCAGCTCCTGGCGGGTGTCCTTGGGCGGAGCCTCCTGGCCCTGCGGTGAGCTGGACGCTGGAGGACGGGGAGAAGGAGAGTGTGGACTCAGGGGTGCCGGCCTGAGGGAACAGTTGGGACAGGGCTCGGGGAGGGAGGTGCAGGAGGAAGAGCAAAGAGCTCGCCTCTGGCAGCTGCCACAAAGCCCCGCGCACCGGGGGCTTTAACACAACGGAAATGGGTCTCCGTTCAGGAGACCGGAGTCCGAAACGAAGGCCAGCAGGTCCGTGATGGCGCCAGAGGCTCTATGGGAGAGCCCTTCCGGACCCCTTTCGGCCAGCGACCCCCGGGTGCCTTGGCTTGTGGCCGCGTCACCCTGATCTCTGCCTCTATCATCACGGGGAGTTTCCTGCGTCAACGTGTCCAATTGGATTACCCCCCTCGTGACCTCATCTTAACGTGGTGACATCCGCAAAGACCCTATTTCCAAATAAGGTCACACCCATGAGTCCCCGGGGTTAGGACTTAAACGTGTGCTTTGAGGGACACGAGCCAGGCCCTCCAGCTACGAGCCACCGGGAGCGAGGCGGACGAAGGTTTTCCACGCCGCTCTGTTCTCGGAGGCGCCCAGAGTCACGGCCCCAGAGAAGCCCCGCAGTCACGCCCGATCGCGTTCACTCCAGCACCCCCGGCACGCCTGCCATCCAGTCCTCCCTCGAACCCCGTCGCTGACTCCCAGGGGAGAGGGCAGGGCACACCGGCTTTGCAGGAATCCGTGTTGGTGCCACAACGGGAAATGAGGAGAGGTCTCAACAGGAGGGACGGTGCCTGGGGACAGGGAGCAGACAAGGGACGTGGAGGTCTGAGCACCATTTGCAGAGGGCCAGACCCCGTCCCCCTCCTCGGCCGTGTGCCTTGCCCCCCTTCTTCTGCTAACTCCCTCTTTGCCAGGGAGGAGCTGACAGGACATGATGCCGTGACCCAGGGCTCCCACCGGCCTTGGAGATCCTCCAGTGAGCATTTATAGGAGCCGGTGGGTCACCCCCGCGAGGACTCAGGGGCCCCTGGATAGGGAGGGAGGGAGCTGGTCAGTAGGAAGGTCACGTGACCACGGGGTTCCACCCTTCAGTCCCACCCTCTGGCCTCCAGGGAGGGGAGGCAGGACGAGAGATGAAAACTCTCCAGCAGGCTGCCTGGGTGGTGGTGCACCCAGGGCGAGCGCGGACGATCCACGCGTCTTGTCGATGTGAGAAACGCTCAAACCCACAGAGAATTTCCAGAAGTTCCTTTGGGCCAACCTGATGACATGGGCCGGGAGCAAGGTCCCACCTGCTCGGGGGAATACGTTTTGCAGCCTCTTTTGCGCATTTGAAACTAAGGACAGGACCCACGTGGCTGGCACGGAGGTGGGAGGAGGCCGGGATGGGCTGGCCGGACAGGTCACAAGGTCACGTGCTCACTTGAGGGTGGTCATGCCTATTTCAGAGTGTGTCAACCCAGATGCACAGAAACAAGAAATAGGGCCAGCTTAAAGCAAAGATGAACCTTTCACCAAAGAAGTTACAGGCCCAGCCCTGGCCGGTTTGGCCCCGTGGTTAGAGCGTCAGCCCGTGGACTGGAGAGTCCTGGGTTCGGCTCCCGCCAAGGGCACGTACCTCGGTTGCAGTTTGTCCCCGGCCTGGCTGGGGTTGTGTGGGTGGCAGCCAGTCGACATGTCTCTCTCACGTCGATGTTTCTCTCTCTCTCTCTCTCTCTCTCTCTCCCCCCCTCCCGCTCTATCTGAAGATAAATGCAGAAATGTCCTCAGGTGAGGATAAAAAAAAAAAGAAGAAGTTACAGGCGGGGGGCTGGCCACCCCCACGACCTGCCCAGGTAAGTACACATCACCCTGCGAGGCTCCTCTCCACAGAACCCCAGAGTCTCCTCCATCTGGCTGCCCCTGGGTTGTACCCGCTATGACGACTGGCAAACATAGGAAATGTCTTCCTAGTTCTGTGACTATTCTAGCTTGTTCCCAAGCCTGAGGAGGGGTCCCAGGGTCCCCAGGGACGGGTGATTCTGGGCTGGGGCTGGTGTCCGAAGTGGGAGCCGTCTCTGGGCCTGGTCACCTGTGGAATCTGACACGACTCCAGGGAGATGGGGTCCGAAGTGAACTGAGCTTCGGGACGTCCTCGGGGGGCAGACGTGGGCAACTGGTGTTGGCATCAGTGACGAGACCTCAGGTTTTGGAACCAAGGGGCTTTGGACCACACCCCAGCCGTGGTCCCTTGGGGATTTGTAGCAATAAATCCAGCTCTCCTTGGAAACCGCCGACTCCCCAAGGAGGGTGCACAGGCCCGGAGCCACGCCCGGCCTGGCAAGTGGTCGTGAATACGGAGTCTTCGGCGCCCAGACGCCGGCCCACAGGAATAAAGGAAGAGAGACATTTCTGAAGCAGTCGCCCCACAAGGTGAGCAGGTCGGCATCCCCTGGGACCTCAGCTGGGCTTGCTCCCCGGAGCCCATTTCTGAAGCCACTTGAATCGCCAGGGGACCACGGGCGCCCGTACGGCGCGTGGCTCGGAGACTCGCGGGAGGCCTGGGAGAAGGGCCGCCCGGCTGAGAATGACCCGCTTAGCGAACACGTGTTTCTTGAAGATGGGCGTCTGCTTCACGCGACTTCACCAACGCGTGTCAGTCCGTAGCTGCAGAACAGGTTCCCGTTTCACGGAGACGGGACAGGTCCCCAGGGTGATGCTCAGCGGAACGCAGAGATGCCCTGCCCTCCTCTCTCGGTCGTCCGTCGGCACCATCCACGGGGAGCCTGGCGGTGGAGGGGAGGGTGACCCAGAGCGATACGGCCGCGCTGCTAGCCTCTGGGACAATGAAAACCGCAACAGGTTGGGTATAACACTCTGATGGAACAATACCCCTGTTTACGCTCCACCCTCGCCCCGACTGTCTCCCCAGAACTCGCTGGTTCTCCCCGGAGCGGACTCATCGAAACGCAGAGTCTCTGGGGAGACGCTGTTTCCCGTCACCTGCGATTTCGGGTGGCTCCCATGCTCTCCTGCTCTGGCTCAGAGCCGGGGGTGCTTGGTGGGTGTTTTTCCTTTATTCACAGAGGGGCTTTGGTCTGTGACTCACATCTTGTGGCCGGAAAGGCAGATACATGAGCAATGGGTACTGATTCCAAAGGAAAGGAAAGAACTCGGACTGGACGAGCGGAGTGTGCGGCCCTCGGTCCCCGCCCCGCAGGACCAGGGCCTGGTGGCCTTTCCAGCCAGCATGAGCGTGACAACTCCGTCCCCTGACCCAGGGGCACCTGTGGCCGAGGAGGCGGCAGAAAAGGACACCCCCCCCCCCGGCACACGCACGTGTCACAGAGAGCTCTGCCCCTAACTGCCACCATGGCCACGAACCACGTTCAGCTGCTTCAAACTTGCCGCCGGCTGAGCAGAGACCACGAATTCAGGACAGGTCAGCGTTTCTCCAAAAGATAAAATTAGAAAGCCGCTGTGACGTCAGCCACCCGCCAGGACCGGCCGAGGCAGGTCCCCCGAGGCGGAGCAGGCTGGGGACACTCTGGAGACGCTCTGACATGGGGGGGGGACCCCGGGCTCCTTTCTGCTGCAATCCGTAGCGGCTGTCGCTGAGATGAGACCACGGTCCTCGCAGGGTCCGTGGGAGGCACTTACACCTGCGTGGGCAGGGGCCGCCCTGGGTCCCTGCCCAGGGTCGCACTCCTGCCTTCCGCTAGGGGGGACCACTCCGGCCTGGAGACCGGCTGCACCCCTGCACTCTGACGCCCTGGCAGCGCCCTCGTGGGGCCTCGTGAGACCTATTTCCAGCACCCCCGGCGCTGGCCGGCATTCTGGCCCAAACAGACGTGTCCCCTGAAGCCACGGCCCTGCTCCACCCGAACCGTGTGCCTGCTCCGCCGTCCTGGTCAGTGCAGTGGCCCCAAAGTCCCACTGCCCCTGCTCTGGGGCCACCAGGAAATGCCCAGGGCTGCTGAGAACAGAGGGTTGGCCCCCGACTGTCACCCCGGGGTTCAGGGGTCAGCGGTCATTTCTAAGCGCAGGAGAAAAGGTGATTCGCTGGAGTTAGGGAGAACCCCGGACGGCAGAGGCCACACGTCCCCCCAGGCAGGACGTCCCAAGAGCAAGGCCGAGCGATGTTCCCAGGTGGCCTCCCGGGCGCGTCCGGGGGTCCAGAAAGTGGGTCTCTGCGTGTGTGCTCCTGCTGAGAGGTGTCAGGAAATAGGGTCTTTTAGTGTCCCTACCCCAGAGAACGGGGGTGCACAGCCCCCAGCTGTGGGCCTCTGCCCACCTGCCCAGACACGGCCCCTGGTGGGGGTCACCCTGTCCACACCTCCTCTGCTGGCATCTTGGATCTGCAGGAACCAGAGATGGGGTTGGGGGGGGACTTCCAGAGGAGGGGACCTTGGCCCTGGGCCCACAGTGAGTCATTTCAGAAGATAGAATGAAGGCAGAGAAGAGAACAGGAAAGAAGAGAGAAGGAGAGAGAGAGAAAGAGAGAGGCCCTGGCTATACCCCGAGAACGTCCACGCCATGCAATGGCTCCCCAGAAAACACCTGTGACCCCCTCCCTCCCTGACATGCCATCTTATCGTCTGTTCTTGTCACTCAGTGGCCCTCAGTTAAGAGAAAGTTCCTTTCAGCCCTGGCCGGTTTGGCTCAGCGGTTAGAGCGTCGGCCTGCGGTCCCGAGAGACCCGGGTTTGGTTCCCGCTAAGGGCATGTACCTCGGTTGCAGTTTGTCCCCGGCCCTGGTTGAGTTGTGTGGGTGGCAACTACTCGATATATCCCTTTCACATCGATGTTTCTCTCCTCTCTCTCTCTCTCTCTCTCTCTCTCTCTCTCTCTCTCTCTCTCTCTCCCCCTCCCACTCTATCTGAACAAAATATCCAAAAATGTCCTCGGGTGAGGATAAAAAAAAAAAAAAGAGAAAGTTCCTTTCAAATCACAAAGCAACTTGGAGACTAAACAGATGAGCAATCAAGTCGAGGAAGAGATGACCGTCCACACCCTGAAACATGTCACAATATTCCGCAATTACCTGGGGCAGGCTGGGCGGTCCCCACAGGAGACTGACGACTCGGGAGACTGTAGCTGTAACATTGAGCAGGAGAGGCCTCCTCGGGCCCCCAGCTCCCGGAACGCATTCCCTGCCACCAGAATCACGTGGCCGAGATCGACACTGAGTCGTGGATTCGCTCGGGCTCATTGAAAATTGCTGCTTCTCCTCGTGGGAGGTCTCCATGCTCGTTACCAAGTGTCCGCTCTGCCTTTTGATAAACCACTTTCTGCCCCCTCCTTTCAAATCTAGCAAACCGGTTCGTCATGTCACAGTTACAGTGCATCACGACCCAGGTCTCCCCAAGAACAGTTCACTTTGTAGTTGAAGGATCGCAGAGGGGACTGGGGAAGGTTTGGTTTATTCGCACGGCCTGACCAGCCTGAGGTCCTCCTGGCTGGGATACGGGGAGGCAGGCGGCCCGGGGGCCCCTTGCCCTCTGTTGCCCCCAGACCCAGCATGTGTTCGGCTGAGTCTCCCGGTCTCTGCTTTGCTCTTTCCTCTGGGGTCACAGACCCTGCTTCCGTGTTAACCCGCCGCTCTCCACCACGTCCTCGAAAGTCTTCCCTATCCCCTGACCGAGCATCTCAGTTCCCGGAGATCACGCTGCAGACCCTGTTACCCAGCTTTGCCCCTCGTGAAACCTAACTGTATATGCATGTGGGTCCAGTCCACCCTGACGCCACCCCGGAAATGACCAGCTTGAAGCGACAAGCACCTACTGAGCTCATCCGTCTGTGGGGCAGCTAGAAAGTTCTGTCGAGCTGGGCAAGGCTCCGCTGAGCTCAGCTGGTCCCACAAACGTGTTGGCGGCCGGTGGTCAGCTGGAGGCTGGACGGTGAAGAATGGTCCCACCTGGATGGTTCCCCTCGCAGCGGCCTTGCGCCTTGCAGCAGGTAAGCCCAGGCTTGTTCTGCTGGTGCTGCTCTGCATGGCCTCAGCCCACCTTGCAATATCATGCGTGGCCCAGTTTCCAGTGGAGGCCCGGTGCCCCTGGGCTCCCTCCAGGTCCATCCCGGTGGAAGGAGCCATGAAGAACAGAGCACAGAGCAGTGTCACCCGTGGGGAGAATGTCCTACACATAGATCTCAGGTCACCCCAGGCTCTGCTGGACATGACCAGAGCTTCCCCTGTGGGCCCCAAGCTTCCCAGTGGTTCAGTACCCCCACTGAAAGCTTTGGGTCACAGACAGAGGCCCCATCCCCACACAGAGGATGCAGCAGGGAGGAACTACACTGTGTGTGCATGCATGCCTGGGTGTGTGTGTGTATGCATGCATGGGTGTGTACATGCGTGCATGGGTGTATGTGTGCGTGCATGGGTGTTTACATGTGTGTGTGGGAGTGTGGGAGTGCATGGGTGTGTGCGTGCATGAGTGTGTGCATGCGTGCATGGGTGTGCGTGCGTGCATGGGTGTGTGCATGCGTGCATGGGTGTGTGAGTGCATGGGTGTTTACATGTGTGTGTGGGTGTGTGTGAATGCATGGGTGTGTGCGTGCATGAGTGTGTGCATGCGTGCATGGGTGTATGTGCGTGCATGGGTGTGCACAGGCCCAGGTAGTGGTCAACCCTGAGACCTTCCCACATGAGCCACGTGTAGAAGAGAAAACAATGGATGTTCACAGCGTGCTGGGAGTTTGCTCACGCGCACAGGTCACTCGTGTGAAGGAGCCTGTGCCGCCGAAGTGGAAAGGGGACCAGATGAAGAGCTGAGATTCCTGGAATGGCTCTCTGCACTGTCCCCATCACTGTGGCTTCGGTGACATCTCTTACCTTTTCTGCCTTAGTTACACCTTGTATTTAGGTGGAAATTTCAGGCTAGTCTGGCAGGATTACCATGGTGACCAGGGAAGGACTCAAATAAGATGTCAGTGAGTAGAACCCAGGGTGTCTAAGGATGGGCTATGATGATTATTGCTCCCGTTTGTGCTGCGAGCCAACTGCAGACACTCTCGGTCCAAATGTCCAGCAAGACCGGGCCACCCTCCTGCCACCTTGGAGAGGAGCTCCCACGCTGCCCAGTGAGTGAGCAAGGGGGTCCCGGAGCCAGCATCCGCCTTCCTTACTCAGTCTCTTCACCGGGAACCTGCTCTGTGCCCAGAGCCATATGGACACTAGGGATCCGCCATCCACAAAAATACACAGCACTTGTCCACATGGAGTCTGCATTCCAGCGGGAAAGAAGAGAACTAAGTAAGGAAGAGTGATTTCAGGTCCTCCTAAGTGTCCTGGAAGAAGCACAGAGGGTCATGTGATAGGTAAAGACCGAGTGGGTGTGGACGTCCGCCCCGTGCAGGTTACAGTGGTCCTAGAAGCCTTCACTAAGGAGGTGACAGCTCAGCTCAGTCCTGAAGCATAAGGAGTTGCAACAAAGGCTCAGAGAGGCAAAGCCACCTGCCTGGGTCACACAGCAAGTTGGTGACAAAGATCCATCAGACGTTGATGTTCCAGGTTCCCCACCACCTCCACCCACCTCTGCTCTGCAGACCAGCAGGTGTAGGCTGTGCTCACTCTGACACGGACCAGAGGGGTAAAGGCCTTTCCAATGTCCAATCCCTTTGCTCTGGAAATGAGGCTTGACCCACTTGGTTATAGCCGAGTGAGTCCAGCCATCAACCCCTGTTCCTTGAAAGTCACCACAACAGCATGAGCAAGACCATTGCAGCATCCACAAACCATCTGTCACTCCTGCTCAACATGACCACAGGCCTCTGGGAAGGACAGAAGCCATGTGCCTTCCATGTCATGAGCTGATGGCACCCACAAGGCTCTCTGATGGCACCAAGGCTCTCTGATGTCACCCAGGGCTCTCCAATGGCACCTAAGGATCTCTGATGTCACCCAGGGTTTTATAATGGCACCCAAGGCTCTCCAATGGCGCCAAGGACTCTCTGATGGCACCCAAGGCTCTCCAGTGGCACCCAGGACTCTCTGATGGCACCTCCGGACTCTCTGTTGATAACCCAGGCTCTCTGGTGGCACCCAGGGCTCTTGGGGCTGTATGCACAAGCCATGGCAGATGAGGTCCTTCGGAAAACCTCTGCTCTGGTCAGAACGCACCCATTCAAAGCATTGGTCTTCAAATGCCTGCAAAGCTGAAACCAAGGTTCTGGTTCCAAGGTTCTGCTCACTAAGGAGCTCTGGACGGAAGCAATGATACACAGAGTCTTGTAACAGAGAGACTGATGTGAGCAAGGAGAACAGTGGTTCGGCCAAGATGGGACAACCTGGTATAAAATTAAATAATCGGTGTCTGATTGGAGTATTAGGCAAAACTTTCAGGTCAATTTAGCAAGATTTAAATATTTCCCACTCATTAGCAATAATTTAGAATGCATTTCTTTTTCTCCCCCTCCCCCCAAACTTGAAGTTTTATTTTAACAGCTCTGTGATTTGGGAACAGATCATTAAGATTAACGATATCCCAAATGTTCTGGTGTGCCTGATTGGTGTTTTTTCCCTTTATAGATCATCAGTAATAGAACACGTTAATGGCCCTAATAGAAGGGCTTTCTCTCGCTGATGATGAAAAATTTCCATAGCCAGATATGGAACCCCCCAAGAAGGAGGAAGCATATTTCATTAGGCTTGTCAATGGCCGGACCCTAAATAATTCAGCACCCCAGATTAAAATACTTGATGCTCTCTCTGGCCTAATGGGGTATAATGAAATGTCCCCAAAGCTGCCGTCTTAAAATTAACATCCTTTGAAATTTCGCAATCAATCAACGGCAATGACAAGAGCCGCGTCTAATCTTTTATTGATTTGTGCAGCCACGGAAGGAAAAGGGAGCCGGGTGAACCGCGTCCCTCAGGCTGGCAGATTGCGGCCAGTGGCATTATTCATTCTGCCTGTGTCCTGGAGGACAGCTGGCTCCTTGCAAATAGAGGGCCTCAATGGCCTGGTCTTGGTCATTTGAGAGGGAGACTGTGGCTAGTCCTGCCTTGCACATCCATTGGAAGACACCTTTCATTCCTGGGTGGAGGTGTGGACTGAATCACCTACTGATTCAAGCTCTTGTGGCCCTTTTACTGGGAAACAGTCCACCTATTCCCTTAGCCATCCTCTGTACCATTCCTCTGTTGTAGTCTTCACAGCAGTTATCACCATCTAACTTTATCTCAGTTATTCTTGGAGACCTCATGTCCTTTGAACTCCATCCTTTGTCATCTTATAAATTAACCTCATTGTCCTGCCCAGCAGGGTGAAAAGTTCAAGGAGGATAGAGAGTGTTTGTTTGTTTGTTTTTATTGCTAAAGCCCTGGTACTTAAAAAAAATGCTTAACATATAGATACTCATGGATGAATGGATGAATGGATGATAGATGAAAGGATGGATGGATGGATGGATGGATGGATGGATGGATGGATGGATGGACAGGTGGATGGATAGATGGATGGACAGGTGGATGGATGGATGGATGGATGGATGGATGGATGGATGGATGGATGGACAGGTGGATGGATAGATGGATGGACAGGTGGATGGATGGATGGATGGATGGATGGATGGATGGATGGATGGATGGACAGGTGGATGGACAGGTGGATGGATGGACAGGTAGATGGATGGACAGATGGATGGATGGATAGATGGATGAACAGGTGGATGGATAGACAGGTGGATGGATGGACAGGTGGGGATGGATGGATGGATGGATGGATGGATGGATGGATGGATGGACAGGTGGATGGATAGATGGATGGACAGGTGGATGGATGGATGGATGGATGGATGGATGGATGGATGGATGGACAGGTGGATGGATGGATGGATGGATGGATGGATGGATGGATGGATGGACAGGTGGATGGATGGATGGATGGATGGATGGATGGATGGATGGATGGATGGACAGGTGGATGGATGGATGGATGGACAGGTGGATGGATGGACAGATGGATGGATGGATAGATGGATGGACAGGTAGATCGATGGACAGGTGGATGGATGGATGGATGGATGGATGGATGGATGGATGGATGGATGGACAGGTGGATGGATGGATGGATGGATGGATGGATGGATGGATGGATGGATGGATGGACAGGTGGATGGATGGATGGATGGACGGATGGATGGATGGATGGATGGATGGATGGATGGAGCATGGATAAATGAGTGCCTTCCTTCTTATATTCTCATCACAGAGAACAATGTCCAGCGTGTATCTGTTGGTTCAATGAATAAACCGATCTCAATATCTCACAACACTGAGAATTCTCCATCCCCATGAGCCTGTTCCTACCTCAGCTAGGGCTGAGACCCCTCCTTCACAGCATCCCATTGACCTACCGGACCACGGTGTTGGCATCTATGAGCTCAGGTCCTGTGAGTGTTCTCTGGCCTCACCAGTAGTTGACTTCTCCCTGGGCAAAGCTCATTCCGCGGCATCTCCCCTCAAGCTCATCTGTATTCAACACTCAATAGGCTACCAGCCTACCCTGCAAGGCAGGCCTCTGGTAAGAAGCCACGTGGGCCAACACAAAGAGAATGATAAAGGAGCCCCTTGAATAATTCAACAAACAGCCCAGGGACTCCGGGCGCCTTTCACAGGTGTTACGTGCCTGTTGGCTGAAACGCAAAGGAAACAGAGAAAATAAGAAGCCACGAGAAGTCTCTGTATGAAGATTAAAATCTCCTGGTGATAAAACAGCCTCATGTATCAGAGCGAGAGTCGAGAGGAAATAAGAAAATCCAGAAAGTAAATTGGAACTAGGTCAGGAGGACTGGTAGAGTCACAGTGAAAATACCAGTCCGCGGGAGAAAATTGAAAATAACAGCCCTTGGAGGGGCCGATGGCAGGTTCCCTCGAGACGGGCTCGCAGCCCTCCTGGCCTTGCCTCCGGGGGGGCTCACAGCTGGTGCTGGGCAGGACTCGGGGAGCGAAGCCTTGTCAGTGCTCGGGTCAGGGAGACCTCACCGAAGAGCTCGGGAGTAAACAGTGTCCTGGGAGCCGGGCGCACGCCGAGTTGCTGGGAGCACAGTCTGCAGCAGGCAGGAACTCGCTTCTGGACTCCGCCCTTTGAAGTCCAGGCGTCCCTGGTCAGCCACGCGTGAGCGGGGCCAGCATGGGCGGTGGCGTGTGCAACTCTGGGGCCTTGGTCCAAGGCAGTGGACAGACATCTACCTGCGCTGTCCGCAGCAGGGTGGAGTGACCCCACGCTGCATGTCCACTTCATGTCACCTCCTTCCCAGCACGGCAGGCTGTGGGGGACCAGTAGCGTGCTTGAACGGACGGGCCCCGGAGAAGAAGCGGAAGTGACCTGCACCAGGTGAGGACGCTGCCTCACCGCCTTTCCTTCTCTGGCTATTTCGCCTACGTGTTGAAGGTCCTGCCTCAGTCTTGACCGCCTGTCCTGGCTTCAGCACCCATTCTTTCCATGTGACCCCCAGGCCCTGATCACGTCTGAGCCCCTGACCCCCAACCTTGACCTCCAGCCTCAGTGCCTCTCCTGAGCCTCAGAGTTACATCCGGCACCACTTGGTACCAACTGTGTTTGTTCTTCCCAGGCCAAGCAGGCGTCTGGAGCCCTGCCCGCCCCGTGGGGTCGTCCCCATCCCCCTCACACACACCGTGGTGCGTCCACCCCCACGCACTCACGTCAAACCCTGGGGGGCATCCCGGAGGAGTCCTTTCCCCTCGGCAGCCCCCACCTCTGAGAGGCCATCTGGATGCCTGGGCTCCCCTGGGGACACGGGCCCAAGCTCTGAGCACAGGCCTGTCCGCTCGTCCGCAGGTGCTGGGAGCCCGGCCCCCCCGGGGCCTAACCCTGGAGCTGGGAGAGTCTAACCCCGGTGCTGTGGCGACAAGAATGGGGTGGGGCCCAAAGGCCTGCAGAAGTCAGAGGAATGTCCTCAGGACATAACGGGGAGCAAGGGTGGGGTGAGAGCTGGGCACAGGCCCCTCTGAGGACTTGGACTTTCCTCCGAATGAGACGGAAGCCACCGGAGGGCTTGAGATGAGGGTGCCTTCTGTGTCACAATGTGTCCCTAGAGAGGCGAGAGTGGCAGCCTTGAGACCAGGAGGTCAGGAGGTGCCACGGAGACACTGCGCCTGACCAGCCGGGCAGCAGGGGACGGGGTGAGGATGGGCTCGGGCCCAGGGAGCCTTTGGAAAGGTAATCAACTCATCCTACCCCTTGGACTGAACCTGTCCAGGGCTTCCTGTTGTCCCGAACCCCCAAACTTCTCAGCCAACTCATAGGGCCCAGAGGTCAGCCCCCAACTCTCTTAACCCGGTGTTCCTCCTGCCCACCCTCACTCACTGCCCTGAAGTCATGCCAGCCTCCCTGGGTTCCTCCAACACAGGGAGCTCAGTCCTGCCCCAGGACCTTTGCACCTGCTCTCCCCTCTGCCTGGACTGCTCTTCCCCGATCCTCACCCAGCTGCTTCTTTCTGGACATCGGGTCTCAGCTCTACTGTCCCCTCCTCGGAGAGGCCACCCTGACCTCCACCACTCTCACCATCACCGTATCCCTTGTACTTTATTAAAAACATCTTCCAGTGCTGGGTGTTTTTCCAGGTGTTCATTTTCTGCACCGCCGTCCTGCCCCAGCTGACGTGGAACCTGCGTGGGCACAGCGTTCTCTGGGCGTCACTTGTTCACCGCCAGCGTCTGCAATCGGACCGGTTTCGATCCGCCACCCGTACAGGTCTGCTCAGCAGGAAGGCGCGAGACAGCGGAAGTGCCACCCTCCGAGCCACCAGCTCCAGGGGCCCGCGGGGCCCCTCGGAGTTGTCATTCGCCAACACGCCATTTGCCGACAGCAAGGAGTCCAGATGGCAGGTGAGGCGAAACCCAGCATCTTCCCGCAGCTGGCCCGCGGGGACTGAGCTGCTGCGCACGGCGCATGCCCAGCCCCGGCTCGGCGCCCTGGGTGCCCACATCAAAATGCCCTCCGGGGAGGAACACAAGCGGCTGCCCCTGGCAGAGCGCACTGGGTCCCTTCTCCTCCCCCGGCACCTGTCCCTCACTGCCCTGGGGCTGCTCTCCAAAGCTGCCGGAGCACAGAGGAGCCCCACCCACCCCGCCGGCTCAGCCCCAGCCGGGCCCCTTTGGGGGGCTGCCGAGCCTGAGGGTCTCGGGCAGGAGGACCTGGCTGGTTCTCTCCAAGCGGCCCAAAGAGCCCCGAACAAACAAGCCAGACCGCGGTCTCTGCCCAGTGGCGAGGGAGCCACTCTGGGTGGGCCGTCGCCTTCTGCAGCTGCCGAGGACTTGGTCAGCTGGGGCGGCCTTGGGGACCGCGGCCTGGGGGCTGGACGCCTCGTTCGTTCCCCACAGTCCCGGAGGCTGGCATTCCAAGGTCAAAGGGTGGCTGCGGGTGGCTTCTCGCTGGCTCTCGGTCCCCCTCCCCTGGGCCCCTGAAGGCGGGGGGGGGGGGGTTCTTACAAACACCAGCCCTAGAGGACCAGGACCCCATCCTGTGACCTCGTCAACCTTAATTCCTCGTCTGGGAGGTCATCCATTGGGGGCGAGGGCTTCACCCTAGGAATTTGGGGGACACAAGTCTCCATAACAGGTGGTCACCTGCATCTCGCATGGGTTCTCTGACCCCCATTTTTGTATCCTCTTGTGGGCAGAGACCCCACACACACAGTCTCTGTCGGCCAAAGAAAGCCCTTCCCCCATGGAGAAGTGGAGATCTGAGAAGAGGGAGCCAGATGAAATGAGGCTTCAGGTAATACTGAGAGAATGTTCTGGAAGGGCTGACAGTGCAGGAGGGAGGAAGGGACCCTGGACCACGAGGCAGCTCATGGATCGAGGTCAGTGTGCCAGGAGCCTGAGGCTGTGCACGTGACCAGGACACGGAGCTGGGCGGGCCGCACAGCATCACTGGGAGGCACAGGGACTCCCCGAGGTCCAGGCCCAGAGCGGCGGGAGCCTTGTAAGAACCGGGCTCTGTGCCCCCGGTTCATTCAGGGGGAGGAGCCACGATGCCCCACCTGTCGCCAAGTCTCGTCCCGGCCACCATCACAGAGCCCCTGCCTCTGCCATCCGCACCGAGGTGGGGAGCTGGGGAGCTGGGGAGCTGGGGAGCTGGGGAGCTGGGGAGGCAGATCACAGCCCAGGCTGGTGGCCATGACCACCCTGGAGAAGCTGGGACAACAGTGGTGAGCTGTCCTGACCACCCTCTGTCCAGGTCCACCCACCAGCCTGTCCTCGGCACCCCTCCAGGTGCTCGCCCTTGGTTCGCCGCTCACGACATGACCCTCACACCCTGATGTGCCAGCCGGGTCTGCCCAGTTGAGCTGGGGGTTGGAGGTCAGAAGTCAGGGAGGAGGTGGCTGGGCCGGGACACAACGTAAGTCAGCGTGGGGGGCTGTCATCCTTGGGGAGATGGGCGTCCCTGTGTCTCAGCATGGGCCACGTGGCGGTCACAGCCCCCCGCTGGCCAGGCCTGGGTGGCAGAGTCCTCTGCAGTCATCCGGACCTGGCTCAGCCCACAGGGCACAGCTGCTTTCTGTCCTCGAGGAGCAGGGCCGTCAGCTGTCACCGCTGTGCCCATCAGGATTCCAGGCATCGGCTGCAGCCTCTGCTGTGACAGGCGCCCTGTCCCTTTGCCACAGTGAGCCCTGCCCGTGTGGCACCACAGCTGTGTGCCAACAAGCACCCCAGAACTGTCCCCACAGCCAGAACACACCCGCTGCCTCAGCCCCGCACGCTCCCCAGGGAGCTGTCAGCTCCTCCAAGCCAAGAGCCCTTCAGCTCTCCAAGGCCCCCAGACCCCTCTGCTCCACACCGAGGGTCCTGGGAAGCTGAGAGGGTGACGTCCAGTGTCCCTTGGTCCCCCACCCAGAGGCCGCAGCACATCTTGGTCATAAAATCCCTCACCTCCATCACCTCCAGGGACCTCATCCTCCCTCCGTCATCCCCGCCCACCCTGCCTCAACCACGCCCCCTCCCGGGACCTCACTCCATCCCAGTCATGGACTCCAGGGACCCACCCCCCTTTGGACACCCCCTTTAGAGTGCTCGCCCCACCTCCCCACTCCTTCTGTGAACATCAGGCAGACATTGAGTTGAATGGACCTTCCTGATGACAGACGCCTGCTCTCTGGCCACAACCTCCTCCTTCCTTTCCTGCTCCTTCATGGGACATCCGGCCCTGGTCCCTGCCTGGCCTCCCAGCTGACCCTCTGTCTTCAGTCTCCACTCAGACCCCCCAATTCCACGGATCTCCAGCTTCTTTCCCACCAAGACTCAACTCCTTTGTGTGTCCGTCGGACCCTGTCTGCAACATTCCAACCTGGGTTCCACCTGCCCGTCCCCCCTCCCCCCCCCTCCCCACACCACGCCAGGTGGCTGAGACTTCAGTTGGCGCCAGGATCTCCGTGACACCGCCACGTGTCCCCGCGGCCCGCCGCACCCCGGGCACCTTCCTCCCCGCGGTCTCCCTGCATCCTCCGGTCCCCTCTGCCTCCAGTCCCAGGGTGCTGGGGACACAAAGAAACAGTCTGGGAAACAACAGAGCCCGCTGGAGGTGGCCTGCTCCCCGAAACAAGAAGGCTCTAATGAGATAAAGGGAACTTTCCACCGCGAAAGCAGTCGGACGTAATTTATGTGCAGAGGGCGGCCCCTCGAGAGGATCACAATGCTGGGGAACAATGCAGCCGAGCAGGAAGCGCCGTGCAGCCCGGGTTCCCGGAGCCCCTCATTAATCACAGCCCCGCGCGTGCCACCTGCCGGCACACGTGCACACGCAGTCGGGGGTGCGCGCCCCAGCAGGGGTGGGGTGTCGGCCGGGAACTGCTTTGGCCGGGAAAGGTCGGGTTCCCAGCTGCAGGCTTGGCCGGCATGCTTTCGCTCCGCTTTGGGGTGGTTTGTAAAGCACCCCGTTGTCTTCAGCATCTCAGCTGAACCTCCTAACACGGCGTGGGGCACCGGGCGTGGGCATTCTAACCTCGGGGGGGACGCGGCATGGACAAGTTCCTACAGCTGGTTCACGACAGAGGCCAGACTGGGATGGTGGTGTCCTCGGATGGCCTAGGAGCTCTTTCTGGTTCATCATGATGAGGGCACCCTCGGGGGCATCGAACTGCCACCACGGACAGGGAGGATGGTTCGTCAGGGCAGGGCGGTCCTGGCCTCCACCCCCGGATGCTAGGACTGCGTCCCTAGCCCCGGCAGTTGTGACAACCCACAGTGTCTCCAGGCATGACCCAATGCCCCCTTGAGGGTGGATCCCACATGTTGAGAACCGCTGTCCCTGCCCCATGATCACACAGACCACGATCATTCTTCTCCCTCCCTGCGACGTGGAGAAATGCGCTCTGGGCAGCACCCTCGATTCTCCTGGGTTGGCTTCTCTGAGTCTGACCATGAGCCTGAGACAGTGGGACGAACCCAGAACAATAACTCCGTGGTCACAGTTCAGAAATGGTCAGTGGCACCATCTCCACAGGTAAGCCACCTGGGCGAGACCCTCAGCGTCGCCACTTGCGTTGATCAACCTGAAACAGCTCGAGAAGGCATCTAAGGAATGCCTCCTCCCAAGCAGATCGATTGCGCCGTTGCTGTCCAAGCCTCGGAAACGTTGGGGAAACTTCAGCTGCGAGTCGTGACCGAGGGAGCAGCCTCCCCAGGACGCAAGAGCTCGCTCGCCCAGCCTGGCGACATCCGTCAGCGTCCTTCTGGCTGTAAGACACTCACCTCCCCTAACGCTCTCCTTGGGCAGGAAGTGGGCGACGGATTACCGAGCGTGAGTCATTGCCCGAGGGACGGTAACGGAAGCCGGCAGAAGCCCCAGGGAGTCACAGCTCGGTGGAGAGACAACGGCTGGGTGACGATGATTCTGCAGGAAGGATCTCGTCAATGGACGTAGTTGGAGACGGCGTGTGTGCTGAAGAATACTGCGAATGCAAACAGGCGCCCGCGGATGCACGGCTTGTGTGTCAGTGGCCTCGTGGACGTGGGTACGGAGGTGTCCGCCGTCTACGCGGACGCCCGAGCGCGCACAATGATGCTCCGCTCGCAAGTGATTTGCGATCGGCACATGGGAGACCAATCCTCTGGATGAGAGGGAAGGAACCCGGACGTCCCAGGCTCTGGAAATTAGCAATTGAAACTGACGAGCACAAACCCTCGCCCGGAAAACCAGTTATCACAGAACGACCGGGTGCTGGCCACACCCCAAGAGAACCCCGGGTGTTTCTGCTCAAACTCCCCTGCTCAGCGCCAGACCCTCCACTTCTGGACCGAAACAGGTTTCTGTTTTTCCCAAAGAGCAGGGTCACGCACTCAGAATGAAGTCAGCTGCCCTGTGCAGACACATCCAAGGCCCTGGGGTTGAAAATCTGACCGAACATGTCTTGCAGGACCACCCCCTTGTCCACCTGAACAGCCTCGTCCCCTCGCCCAGTTGTGCGGAGCTTCCCACACCCGAGCCTCCAACACCTGAGCCGGCAACACGACCTTGTCCTTTGCACCGTGAGCCTCGAGAATTAGGATCCGGGCAGAGTTGTTGGCAGCCCTGGCAGACTGCGCCCTTGCCCGTGAGCCACCCCCACACGGCCCGGCTCAGAAAAGGAGGCACCTTTCCCCCTAAAATGCATGGGGCTTTTTCTCTACTTTGTATTTTTCAATTGAGGCAACAATTCTCGTAATAGAAAATGAGCGACGATTGTTTTAGGAGGTACGATCCGGGGCGCTTACTGCATTGTCAGGGCTGTGCGACCATCACCAGCCGCTCACGACGAGGCAGCGGCATCACCCCAAAAGGAGCCCTGCCCCCACAGAACAGTCCCTCCTCTCCGGCCCCTGGTGAGCACCAACCTACCTGTGGCCTTCCGCCTAGCAGGATGCCTCCGAGGTCCACCCCCGTCGAGGCATCTACCAGTTCACTCCCTTTTCTGGCCACATAGCGCTCGACCAAATGGGGAGGCCACCTTTCCTTCTGCCGTTCGTCCATCGATGGGCGGCTCCAAGTCTGGAGCCGGAAACACCAGCTGGGAAGAGTAGGGGTCCCCGCTTGCAGCCCTTTGGGGATGTGCCCAGCGGGGGTCCGCAGGTCGGGGGGCAGCTGTGTGTGTCCTCCTGAGGGAGGCGCACCGGTGTTTAATCCCTGCCCGCCGGGTTTACTGGCAGCTTCTCTGACCCCTCGCCCCGCCCTGGTCCTAGCGTAACCTAATTGCACAGCCGCAGCCACGCACTGAGTCCCAGTGACTGTGTCTGTCCAGGGACAGCCCACGGGATGTACGACTTCTCTCGCCGGGAGCTCAGGCTGGTGCAGGTGGAGGCCGCAGGGCCCCAGTGTGGCGCTGACAACTCGGTTTGCACTAGACCCACCTCTCCGACTCCTGGGCCCAGGGGTCCAGGTCCATCCCTTCACCAGGCCAAGGACCAAGGGAGACACCTGGGCAGAAACCCACCATCTGTGTATTAAGGTCATTGCAAATGGTGGCCCCCCACCAGGCTCTCCCAGGCCCATCCACGTCTCATGAGCTTCCAGGGGCGCTGGCTGAACCATGACCAAGACTGGCAAGAGAGCCCCAAACCCGAATGCGTGAGCCCCCGCCTGCTGACAGGCTGCGGGCCCTCGGTCCTGCTCCGTGCCTGGTTCCCGCGGCCTCTGCGGGGTGCTGAGACCCCTCCTCGGCAGGCTGGAAGCCAAACCCCCCGCCTGGCCCCAGAGCACCACCCAGCTCTCGGTGGGAAGGACTGTTGAACTGGCCTGAAGCAAAGCCGAGGCTGGGAGTTTCTCCACCGAGGGCCTCTGTGCGGGAAGGGGAAGAGGGTCCGCCGCGCTCCTTCCCGCGCCCCGGCGCAGTGCTGCGCCCCCTGCTGGGGCATGTCCGTGACCACGGTGCAGTTACTCAGTACTGTGATCTGTAAGGAAGATACCTTTGGTCATTCTCATATGCATTTGGTCTTCGTCCAGAGTCCCTGACTCAAAGCTCCCGGGCCCCTGGGGATGTCCTGAGCTAGAGGAGCGACGGAACCACCTTTTGTTACAATATTTTGTCTCTGGTCCTCAGTTCCCGAAAGCCCTTCAGGGCCATAAAGACCACACGGGTGTCTTGCTACAAATAACAAGCCTCTTTCCACCACACCTGAGTTTACGTTAATGAGGTGACTTTTGGAAAACACAGGAGGATGGGGCAGGTTGCCAGGGGAACCAGCCTTGTGATTGGAGGGTTGGAACTTTCAGTCCCACCCCCTGACTTCCGAGGGGAGACGGGCTGGAGGTTGAACCAATCGCCGACGCTCAGTCATTCCATCAATCCTGCTAGTGATGAAGCCATCCGGAAAGGATGGGTTCCCAGAGCTTCCTGCTTGGGGTACCAGAAGCTTCCACCTGCCACCGTGCTGGGCCCCAAGCCCCCTGAGAGCCAGAGCTCCTGTCCCCAAGGCCTCACTCTCTGTATCTCTTCATAGGGCTGTTGATTTATCTCTTCTAATATCCTTTGTAATAAACGGGTACTCAAGTGAGTAAATGAGTCTCTGTGGGCCATCCTAGCAAATTAATGGCACCAAGGAGGGGGCTGTGAGCCCTCTGATTTAAGGCCCGTGGGTAGGGAGCTCAGGTGACAGCCTGGATTTGGGACTGGTCTCTGCAGGGGGCCAGGAGACAGCCCGACCGTGGGGTCCACTGTGCCCCCCAGGGGGATGGTGTCTGACTGAGCTGCACTGTAGAACTCGCAGCAGGTGTCCAAGAACAACCTGTGTCATGGGCGCCCCTGGAACGGGTGACCCAAACCCTGAGTGGCCATCACAGCCCCAAGCATCACCGTCCCCAGGACCCCTTCACTCTCCAGCAGGCGTGGGAATTCCCCACATTCATAGCTCTTTTCGGTAGCAACAGGAAAAGCAAAACTTTTCAGAGGGAAAAAAAAAAAAATGAGAGCGAGACAGAAAAAAACAAAACAAAAAAACAACAGATGAACAATTTGCAAGCGCTCCTAAGGAAAATGTCCTATTAGGGGGGAAATGATGAGCACACACGGTTGAGCAACAACGTGTCTGCGGAGAAGAATGGACCGGATCTCGCGGAAACGACAGCATTGTCCCGGCCCGGCTCACGGGCCCGGCCCCCTGACCACGCTTTGCAGACGTCATTGATTACGGCCGTTCTGTGCGGCCGGCACAGTCAGACACATCTAAACATGGCCACGTTTATGAAAGACGGTCGCAGTCATTGGCAGGATAATTACCATGTTAATCTCAGCCCAGCCCGTAGGAGCAAATTGCTTCATACGGAACCAGGTTTTCTGTGAGTCCTGATGGGCTGCCGTGCAGGCTGGAAACCACTCTGGGCTTGTTCTGCGGAGGCTGTGGGGGGCGGGGGACCTGCTCCTCGGGGCTGGACAGATGGGGCAGCCCCCGCTCCGCGCCTGAGGGCCCGCGTAGTGGCATCTTCACAGTCTCATCGGTCTGATTCACAGCTCTCTCGTTAGCAGAGGTGGGAGCAGAGATGCTCTCACCGACAGAGTGGGGGAAGGGGGAGGAAAGCCAGTAAGATTGTCCTGCCCGGAGCTGTCCTGAGCACAGAAATCTGGGAGTAGACTGGCCCACCTCCAAAGCAATGAGAGCCCCGGGGATCCGGTGAGAGCCCCAGTATCGAAGGAAGTTGCCCCGTCCGCAACTTCGGTGCCAAAGGCAGGACCTTCTCTGCACAATGAGGGGACCTCATCAGAACCAGAGGGCACTGCAGGGAGGTCAGCGGGAGAAAGGCAGAGGGTGTGGAAGGGGGCAGCGGGCAGGGCTGGGCAGCCAGGGAGAGGGAGGGGCTGGGCAGGGGCAGGACAGCACAGGTGACTGGGACGGTCTGTGGGAGCACGGCACACAGCTCTGCGGGGGGACCTAAGGCGTGACAGTCAGGACCCCCTCAGGTAGCGGTCGCAGGGCGTGTGTGCAGAATGGGGTCCCCTCGAGTGGTCGGGAGGAGGCTCATTCAAATGACTGGGCTCCCACTTCCCATCTGCTGCTTCAGGTTCCTCCTAAATACTCCCACGAAATAGGCATCCAACCTGGGCCACCTCCACCCAGAGACCTGAGGGCATCTGATTGAGGACACAGAGGCCAGGTCCCCGGAGGGGAGAGGAGAGGCCAGTGAGGTCGAGCCAAGAAGAGAACGTTCTGGAGAGGGCCAGCCTGGAGCCCGTCCAGGACGCTGGGACAGGAAGGACAGGGCGGTGTGGCCGCATGCAGACAGAGGACACCTGTGGGGGAGGGGCCTGCAGCGGGGAGAAGCCAACACCCCCTGAGTGAGCATGAGGTGGGGGTGGAAACCATTGCACAGACCTGCTTCCCCGGGCTTTTCCATCCCTGGCGGAGAAAAGGGCCAGTTAACTGAGGAGCCTCGGTGTTTGGAGAGCAGCCAGGAGAGCACATCTGTGACAGGGGGGAGCCAGTGGGGAAGGGGCACCATCTGGGCAGAGGGAGGAAGGGGCACAGTCTGGGCAGAGGGGGGAAGGGGTACAGTCTGGGCAGAGGGGGAAGGGGCACAGTCTGGGCAGAGGGGGGAAGGGCACAGTCTGGGCAGAGGGGGGAAGGGGCACAGTCTGGGCAGAGGGGGGAAGGGCACAGTCTGGGCAGAGGGGGAAGGGGCACAGTCTGGGCAGAGGGGGGAAGGGGTACAGTCTGGGCAGAGGGGGAAGGGGCACAGTCTGGGCAGAGGGGGGAAGGGGTACAGTCTGGGCAGAGGGGGGAAGGGCACAGTCTGGGCAGAGCGGGGAAGGGGCACAGTCTGGGCAGAGGGGGGAAGGGGCACAGTCTGGGCAGAGGGGGGAAGGGCACAGTCTGGGCAGAGGGGGAAGGGGCACAGTCTGGGCAGAGGGGGGAAGGGGTACAGTCTGGGCAGAGGGGGGAAGGGCACAGTCTGGGCAGAGCGGGGAAGGGGCACAGTCTGGGCAGAGGGGGGAAGGGGCACAGTCTGGGCAGAGGGGGAAGGGGTACAGTCTGGGCAGAGGGGGAAGGGGCACAGTCTGGGCAGAGGGGGGAAGGGCACAGTCTGGGCAGAGGGGGAAGGGGCACAGTCTGGGCAGAGCGGGGGAAGGGGCACAGTCTGGGCAGAGGGGGAAGGGGCACAGTCTGGGCAGAGGGGGGAAGTGGGCACAGTCTGGGCAGAGGGGGGAAGGGGCACAGTCTGGGCAGAGGGGGAAGGGCACAGTCTGGGCAGAGGGGGGAAGGGGTACAGTCTGGGCAGAGGGGGGAAGGGCACAGTCTGGGCAGAGCGGGGAAGGGGCACAGTCTGGGCAGAGGGGGGAAGGGGCACAGTCTGGGCAGAGGGGAGAAGGGGTACAGTCTGGGCAGAGGGGGAAGGGGCACAGTCTGGGCAGAGGGGGGAAGGGGCACAGTCTGGGCAGAGGGAGGAAGGGGCACAGTCTGGGCAGAGCGGGGAAGGGGCACAGTCTGGGCAGAGGGGGAAGGGGCACAGTCTGGGCAGAGGGGGGAAGGGGCACAGTCTGGGCAGAGGGGGAAGGGGCACAGTCTGGGCAGAGGGGGGAAGGGCACAGTCTGGGCAGAGGGGGGAAGGGCACAGTCTGGGCAGGGGGGGAAGGGGCACAGTCTGGGCAGAGGGGGGAAGGGCACAGTCTGGGCAGAGGGGAGGAAGGGGCACAGTCTGGGCAGAGGGGGGAAGGGCACAGTCTGGGCAGAGGGGGGAAGGGGCACAGTCTGGGCAAGGGGGGAAGGGGCACAGTCTGGGCAGAGGGGGAAGGGCACAGTCTGGGCAGAGGGGTGGAGGGTACAGTCTGGGCAGAGGGGAGAGGAAGGGGCACCAGTCTGGGCAGAGGGGGGAAGGGGCACAGTCTGGGCAGAGGGAGGAAGGGGCACAGTCTGGGCAGAGGGGGGAAGGGGCACAGTCTGGGCAGAGGGGAGGAAGGGGCACAGTCTGGGCAGAGGGGAGGAAGGGGCACAGTCTGGGCAGAGGGGGAAGGGGCACAGTCTGGGCAGAGGGGGGAAGGGGCACAGTCTGGGCAGAGGGGGGAATGGGCACAGTCTGGGCAGAGGGGGGAAGGGGCACAGTCTGGGCAGAGGGGGGAAGGGCACAGTCTGGGCAGAGGGGGAAGGGGCACAGTCTGGGCAGAGGGGGGAAGGGGCACAGTCTGGGCAGAGGGGGAAGGGGCACAGTCTGGGCAGAGGGGCGAAGGGGCACAGTCTGGGCAGAGGGGGGAAGGGGCACAGTCTGGGCAGAGGGGGGAAGGGGCACAGTCTGGGCAGAGGGGGGAAGGGCACAGTCTGGGCAGAGGGGGGAAGGGCACAGTCTGGGCAGAGGGGGGAAGGGGCACAGTCTGGGCAGAGGGGGAAGGGGCACAGTCTGGGCAGAGGGGGGAAGGGTACAGTCTGGGCAGAGGGGGAAGGGGCACAGTCTGGGCAGAGGGGGAAGGGAACAGTCTGGGCAGAGGGGGGAAGGGGAACAGTCTGGGCAGAGGGGGGAAGGGCACAGTCTGGGCAGAGGAGGGAAGGGGGCACAGTCTGGGCAGAGGGGGAAGGGGCACAGTCTGGGCAGGAGGGGGGAAGGGGAACAGTCTGGGCAGAGGGGGGAAGGGGAACAGTCTGGGCAGAGGGGGGAAGGGCACAGTCTGGGCAGAGGGGGAAGGGGCACAGTCTGGGCAGAGGGGGGAAGGGGAACAGTCTGGGCAGAGGGGGGAAGGGGCACAGTCTGGGCAGAGGGGGGAAGGGCACAGTCTGGGCAGAGGGGGGAAGGGGCACAGTCTGGGCAGAGGGGGGAAGGGGCACAGTCTGGGCAGAGGGGGGAAGGGGCACAGTCTGGGCAGAGGGGGGAAGGGCACAGTCTGGGGGGAAGGGCACAGTCTGGGCAGCATGCAGGGGGAGCTCAGGCAGGGTGGGGCCCTGCACCACTAGGGTGCCAGAGCCTTCACCCTCCTCCACTCCATCATGTCCTGGAGACACCGGGTCCAGCACAGGCCGGACAGAGACAGGGGAAGGCACCTGCCTGGGTGGTCAGTTGTGGGCACTCAGTTGGTTCCAAACACCAAACTGTCTCAGGTTTAATTCCGGGTGCGGGACATGCCTGGGGTGCGGGATTTGATCCCTAGTTCGGGGAGTGTACGGGAGGCCACAGATTGATGTTTCTCTCTCACATCTCTGTTTCTCTCTCTGTATTCCTCTCCCTAAAATCAATATTTAAAAGACAAAAGCAAGTTGTATGAAAAACAGAAAGGGAAGGGACAGGCAGAAATCCCGCCCCCGCCCTGCCTGAGGCTGTCCTGGCGTCTGCGGATGTTCCGAGTCGCAGGCTCTCTCCGCAGTCTGTCTGCCCCGGGCCTGTGTTTCCCTCAGGGCACCAGCTCCCAGCCAGTCCCGAAACGTCTCTGTCACCTCCTCCTTCGTTCCAGGTCTCTCCACCCTGCCCGACCTCAGCTCCCAGCGCTGACTGTCACTCACCTGCTGCTGTGTAACAAACTACCCATCGCTCAGCCTTAGAAACGAGCACTTACTAGGCCACACTGCTCGGGAACCTGGGCGGTGGGAGGGCCTCTGCTGGGCGGGTCTGGGTCCAGGCCTCTGGAGGCTGCAGCACCTGAACCCAGGCTGGGGCTGCAGGCCTGCCCCCCAGGACACTCTCACAGGATGGCAGCTGGGACTTCAGTTCCCCTCAGGTGACCTCTCATCCTTCAGAGTCCCCTTCTCCAAGCGTCTTCCCAGGACAGCCTAAACCTTCCTGTGTGGCCGCTGCGCTCAGCGGGGAGGGGAGAGGCCCCGGCCCCAGGAGGGCGCCCAGGACAGCAGCGAGGGTTTTCCAGCCTAATCTCAGAAGGTTCTGCGTGGGCTGTGGTCACACCAACGCACCATCGAGCCACGTGGGAGGGGACAAGGCTGAGGGCCAGGAGGCCAGGGCCCGGGGCCACGCTGCCTGACTCTCAATCCAGTGTCAATGCAGGTGACGTCTGTCCTGCTGGAGTAAGGCACCTCACCGAGCACCTGCCGGGGCACCCAGCGTGGGGTCAGAGTTCAAGCAGACAGTGTGATTTAGAGTTTGGGATCCGAGTGGGCAGACATCACCGAGGGTTTCACGAGCTGGTCGGCCTTGTCACTCAGCATCCGCTGACGCTGTCGTGAGGTCGCTCCCTCCGCCCCCGAGCTCTGCGCACACACTCGGGGCACGAACTGCGCCCTCGCCAGGGTGCCGTCTCCCCAACACCAAGACAGCCCACGGAGGAACGCGGGCAATAACGTGGTGATACTTCGTGGCCTGCCCTTCCGCAGAACTGCTGTGGCAGCTGCTTCGTGCCGGGGGAGACGAGAGACAGGGTCACAGAATCCGGCTGTCTTCCGCTTTCCGGGGCGTGAACCCTGCCTCCCCAGGCCCGCAGGCCGCCCAGTTGTTAGCTGCTCAGGTTTCATACAAATACAGAAGAGAATCAGTGAGAGGGACATTGTGAGACAATGTATCTCCCAGCAGACAATTGCGGGGGAACTTTTCATCCTGATTTTTGCAATTCAAAGTGAAACCTGGAGATGGTTTCTCGGTGGCAGTCCCCAGAGGCCGCTCTCCGTGTCGGGAACGCCGTTCCCGGGCGGTCGTGAGGGGTGGCCAGGGCCACCGTCTGGACGGTAATGGAGCGGTGTGTCAGATAGCAAATCCGCCCAGAGACCCGCAGCTCCTTCAAGAGCGCGGGTCCCCTCTGAGGGCCCGGAGGGCTCCTGGGGGCCCGCTTCTGCTTGGGGTTCTGCAGGGACAGCGACATGTCCCACTCCCAAGAGTCCATTACCGCGGAGCCAGAGAGAGGCAAATACTCTGAAAAGGAGAAGGTGGTCGTCGAGAAAACTTGGCCCCGCTCTAGCCCTGCCAGGCACCCACTCAGCGGGCACCCACTCAGCGGGCACCCACCCACCAGGCACCCACCCGCCGGGCACCCACCTGCCTCTTTGCAAGCTGACCCAGGGATGTGAGTGGCCGAGCCTCCGACTTCATGGTGATGTAGCTGTCATCTGCCTGGGATGTCACCAAGCCAGGCCACCCAGCCCTGGACAGTGCTCACTGCTACCCCGACCCAGGTTCTACCAATTCCCCGAGGGTCTCCGCCCTTGCTCACCTTGCACCTGTGAGTTCTCCTGAGCACCCACCACCACAGACTCTGTGCATTGAAGGTACCCGGCCACCCCTCTGTCACTTACACCGTGACTTTCCGAAATTTGCAATCGTGGTCATTTTATTCCCCCCATTTCAACCCCACTCCGACCCTGGGGGACCTCTGACTGGGTTTGGTTTCCCCATCCCAATGAATGCCATGGGGTCCATGATCCCTGAGTGGGCCTGGGGATCAGGGGAGGAAATTCTCTGTCTGTTGGTCTTTCTACCAGGAGGGGAATCTTGGGTTCCCGGCAGGGTCCCAAAGGAGCGTGGATCCGGAAGGTAGAGCCGGCCCTCCAGGGGGGTCCGCCCTCGCTCTGATCCCTGGAGATACAGACTCAGACGCTGCCTGTCAGCCAGGTGGCCCAGGTCTGCGACTCCCCTGGGGCCCAGCCCACTCCTCTGAAATGCCAAGGACCAGCCCGAGTGTCCACACCGAGACCCGAGCTCAGTCTTGGCCCATGCTCCCGGGGCGAGCAGGGGACAGGCTCCAAGGTCACCAGGGCTTGGTCAAGGATGGTCACAGCTGGAAAGGCAAGACACCCTGCTTCCCTGCCAGCGGGGGTCCAGAGGCCACCTCCAGTCCCGCCAGCGCTCACGGTGGGTGGACAGCCCCAGCAGCCCTCAGGACAGCAGGGGGCTCAGCAGGACACAGAAACATGACCCAGCCTCAGATAGTATTCCTCCCACACTGCAGAGCCGGGGACCGCTGCCTCGGGGCATGGGGCCCGCCCGCTGCCTGCAGGACCCTCTCCGGACTCATGAGTCACGAGGACAATCACGCAGGAGGCTGACGCCCTGTCTGTGAGGCTCGGGGTCGTTTCTCCCCACCCCAGCTGGGCTCAGGGGTGTGGGTGGGATAAAGGGGTTCAGAGAGGATCCTGCTCGCGCCCACACTAGCCCAGGGGTCAGCTCTGGGATCATCCGCCCTTGAAAAGACGAGGAAACTGAGGCACAGAAATGTTAAGAAACCTGCCCAAGGTCACACGGGGGCAGGGTGGGCAGATGCCGTAAGTAAAAACACAGGAAGCCCAGCTACATTGTCACTGAGGCAGATGATGGGTCACAGTCGTTAGTGGAAGTGTATCCTCAGATGGTTTACGGGATACACGGATGCGAAAACATCACCTGGCGTTCATCTGGAATGTCCGTATAGTATCAGGTCACCCCGCACGGTCACCCAGGTGTGAGCCCAGGTTCTCTCCGGAGGCCTCTGGGGAACCTGCGTCGGGCGTCGCTCTGGGGGACCCTGGGAGGGAAGTGCTGGCCCACAGGAGAAGCAGGCTGGCCAGGAGCCTTGCTGCCCCGCCGGGCAGGGGGAGGGGTCGGAGTGGAGCTGGGGGAGGGGCAGGGCTCAGGGCTCAGGTGGTAGGAAGACAGACCGCTGCCCTCAGGTGAGCGCGCTGACGGGACGGCTGTCGTCCTGTGCCCTCCTCGGAGCAGTAGCTGAGCAGTAGCTGACCGACAAGGAGGCGCCCACGAAGGAGAACTCCCTGTGGTGGGGCGGCCCGGGGAGGAGCAGCTCGGACGGCCGCTCAGAGCTGCATACGGAGCGATGTGGCCTATGATGTGGACGATGCCCGGAGTCCAGCTCCTGGTCCTGGCTTTGGGGGAGTAACCAGCACAAACGGTCCCGTAAAGAAGCCACGCGTGCATGTCCGTTCACCCAGGGACGGAAATCCAACCGGCCCAGCTCTCCGATGGTCAGCGCGGGGAGCTGCACCTCCGAGGCGGAGGAAGCGGCCCTCCCCCTGCTGCCGAGCCTCGCTCGGAACCAACGTTAAGTCCTGACAATGAGGCGGGGCGGGGCCAACGTGGACACAGACGTGGCCAGCGGAAGCCAGCCAGCTTTCCCCGGGGCTCGTGCCGTACCGACTCCAATCCATCCCCGGTCCCAACGAGAATGTCTGCTCCATCAGCTCCTCAATCGAATAAAAGGGAGCAGGGACATTTATCCACCCGGCTTCCAGAAGAGGCAGCCCGGCATGTGGACAACATAAATTCTCCTAACAGCCTGGCCAGTCTGGCTCAGGGATTAGAGCATCAGCCCGCGGACCCAAGGGTCAAGACTTCTATTCCGGCCAAGGGCACGTACGTGGGCTGCAGGTTCAATCCCGGCCCAGGTCGGGGTTGTGCAGGAGGCAACCAATCGATGTGTCTCTCTCACATCAACGTTATTCTCTCCCTCTCTCTCTGTCCCCCTTCCTCCCTCCCTCCCACTCTCTAAAAATCAATGGAAAAATATCCTCTGGTGAGGATCAACAACAACAACAAATTCTCTTAATAGTTTCAATCCCTGCAGAAGTCACCCTCCCACCACCATCCCTCCCTCCTTCCCCCCCACGGAGGGTGACGGCCACAGATCCCCCGGGCCTGTGCCACAGCTGTACCCTGAGCAGACAGAAGATCCATCTCACTGGACCCCGAACCTTCCTGCGTGCAGACCCCACAGGCCTGCCTCCAGCCGCTGCCGGTCCGGTCTCTGAGCTCCCCACGCAGCCCTGCTCTCTGAGTGCTCCTTCCTTGCTCCCCAGTGACCACACCCCCCTGCTCCCTGGGCCTCAGCCCTGAGGGTGCGGTGCGTGGTCGGGCTGGGCAGCCAGGCCCCCAGTGTGGTTTTCACCCAGTGTCCTCCTGTGGCTTCCAAGGAAGGCTTCCTGGAAGAAGTGACCTTTTGTCCCCTTTCAGCGGGGCTGAGTCTTTCCTTGCTGGGGGAGGTCACCGAAGTTTTGTCCAGCACGTATCCCTGCCTGGACCACGTACAGCACCCTGGCTGGACAGAGCCTCCCTCCTGCCGCTAGCCTCTGCCAGCTGCTGCCTCCTTTGGGAAGCTTGCCCTTCTCCCATCCTCCCAGGAGCCTCGGGAATCTCGGCTTTTGGTGGCATTGCAGGGTTGCCAGGCCAGTCACCAAGGGAGCCACTAAAGGGAGCAAAGGAAAAAACAACAGCCAGAGTGAAAGGCCCATTGGTCCCCACAGTCCCCCCAGGCTGCAGGAGGGATGGGGACCATTCTACAGAGGTGCAACAACATCTGGAAAAATAGTCCGAGCACGACCGCCTGCCCAGGGCCGTCTTCCTGCTTCCTTCCTTCCACGTGATGGGAAAGAAATGTGGGTGAGAGAACCCAGCGCAGAACCGAACACGGGCACACCGGGCTCCCACGGGGGCTGCCAGCCCTGCTCACCCAGGGCCGCCTCCCGGGTCCTGGCCCTGGCCGTTTGCAGGGCCACCTGCCCCAGAGCAGAGCAGCGTCCGAGCCGCAAGGCCCACACCTGCTGTGGCGGGCTCGGCGCCTGCCGCTCCTGTGCTCCTCCCGGGGGAGCCAGCCCTGTGCTGCAGGCGGGTGACCACACCCCGCACGGTTCCCATTCTTCTGTCCCGGTGGGTCCTGGGGGCACGCGGGTGACCACACCCTGCACGGTTCCCATTCTTCTGTCCCGGTGGGTCCTGGGGGCACACTCGCTCTGCCGGCTTCTTCCTCGTCCCAACCTCTTACGCGGTTGAGAGCTCAGCCCTGCAGGAAAGTCACCAGGACGGTACAAGGAACTCCCAGAGACCCTTTACCAGGGTCCCCCCATCTTTCCTGAGAACAAACACACTCTCTCACCAAGCCACAGCCCAGTTAGCAAATTCAGGAAGTTCGGTACGGGGACAACAGAACCATGGGGCCCACAGCGCAGCCTCACTCCCCATCGATGCCCTCCCCCGGGTCCTCCGCAGCTCTGACCGCAGGACCCAGCCCCAGCACCTCGCTGTGCCCGGTCTCTTTAGGCTCCTTCCGACCAGAGCAGTCCCTTATACTTCTACTTCTTTCTCCTCCTCGGCCTTGACGTGAAAGGCCAGGAGCCACCAGGAAGGTCCAGCTCGGTCTCATGTGTCCGCCCCACGGGGACAGAGCTGGGCCTCCGGGTAAGGCGGTGGCCTAGGGCTTCCCGCTGTAAACGACTCTGTTTCCTTCCAGAGTCGATGAGTGATCGGTGGGGAGACGCTGCGATTCTATGCACAGCCTGGAGATGTGGAACTTCAGCCGCCGGGGTCAGCGCTTACTAAAGGTGTCGGATCCTTTATGGGGGTTCTGACGTAAGCAGGCTTCCCTCCGCACGGTGTTTATCAGCGTAGTGATTTGCGTCAGCATGGATTTGTTGGTTTTGCCTTATTCAACGGGCTGTAACCCATGAACACAGTGACTTATAAGGGTGCTCAGATGTCCCGGATCCGGCCAGCCCCATGTCCTTCCTGTCGCCCCCAACTTTGTGAGCATTTCCCTACTTCCCAATGCGAAAGAAACTCCAGATCGCGTGCGCTCTGCCGGCCTCGGGCTCAAATCAGCCTTTTCTCCAAGGGGCCTGGGGATGGAGAAGGGCATTAGCAACCAGACCTGGGGCTGGGAAAGGGGTGACCATTGAAGCTGAGTCATGCTCTCTCGGTGGACAGGCTGACAGGCAGACGAGAGAAATGAGAGATAGATGATAAATAGAGACATAGATAGATAGATAGATAGATAGATAGATAGATAGATAGAGATGAGAGAGAGAGATGATGGATAGATACACAAGTGATAGATGATGATAATAGATAGATAGATAGATAGATAGATAGATAGATGATAGATATAGAGATAGATAGACAGACAGACAGACAGATGGATGATTGGTAGATATAGATAAATGATAGATGATGATGAAGAAGAAATAAATGATGATACATAGATGATCTGTAGTAAATGAGAGAAGAAGGCAGAGGAGGGTAAGGGAAGAAAGGGAAGAGAAGGGCAGGAAGAAGTAAAGAAAAAAGGAATGAATATAAATATACTTATATAAATGTAATGCACATATATAGAGAGATATTTATACATATATGTATTCATACATGCTCCTTCTGGCTGTGTGTACATAGACATGTGTGCACACTATGTGTGTATGCGTTTGCATCTACACACACACACAGACATGAGCTCACATGATCCCAGCCCACAGGGTACATCCCCGCCAGGGAGAGTGGGGCTCCCATCATCCTCCATGTACTCATCTGTCCATCTATCCATCCATCTCATCCATCCATCCATCCATCTATCCAATCTATTCATCCATCCATCCATCACATCCATTCATCTATTCATCCATCCATCCATCCATCCATCCATCCATCCATCACATCCATCCATCCATCCATCCATCACATCCATCCATCCACCTGTCCATCTATCCATCCATCTCATCCATCCATCCATCCATCTATCCAATCTGTCCATCCATCCATCCATCCATCCATCACATCCATCCATCCATCCATCCATCACATCCATCCATCCATCCAATCTGTCCATCCATCCATCACATCCATTCATCTATTCATCCATCCATCCATCCATCCATCCATCCATCCATCCACCTGTCCATCCATCCATCCATCCATCCGTCCGTCCGTCCGTCACATCTATCTATCTATTCACTCCTTTGCTCGAGGTGGAATACAGAGGAAGTCGTGTTAGAATCCCTAACCGACACCACCGTGGTAACAACCCTGCTCCTTGTGGTCCAGTCTGTATGTATAAGTTTCACTTTGGGGTAAACGTACAGACTGAACGGCATGGATCTTGAGCATCCCATCCCATGGGTTTGGGCAGCTGCCTGTGCCCACATCACTTCCAGGATGCCGACCGCGTGGTCACCGAATAGCGCAGGGAGGGCCGCCTGGGCGCCCCTGCTGACCGAGAGGAAGGAGAGCGTGTGGAGGAGCAGCCAGGAGGCCCGTCTCCCTTCCTGGGCCCAGTGGCCGGGAGCCGGCTGAGGGTCTGCCAAAGTCCCGGCCGATCTGAACAGGAAATGATTAGTCACGTAGCACAGTATTAAGGCCAGAAATCTTCCCGTGGCAGAGCCATAAACACTGCTTTTCATTATCCACTCACTGCTCGGGCTGGTGGTTCCCTCCCTGAGCACCATCCCCCTGCAATCACTGTGACATTGTTACGTAAATGGGGAGCCGCCCCAGGGCTCATAAATGCCTGAGCCCAGCAGCCAGCAGGCCCAGGAGCCAAGGGAAGGACACGGGATGGGACACACGCGGCCAGGGCGCCCTGTTGGAACAGGACACTCCGAGGACATGCCGTCCACCGCACAGATGGTCCCTGGCGGTCCCTCTATCCCAGCACCCGGGGCTCCCTGAGGTACGGCCACCCCCAGATGTACGGCCCGGGCTCCTTTCGCGAGCACAGAGCTGCGGGGAAAACCCAGGGGCAAGCAAACATTCATGGACTCTTTACAAGCAGGCCCGTGGGGCCCTCCCCATGACAGCCCGGCGCGGACACAGCGGGGAATGCACAGCCTCACACCAGGGTCTGGTCAGCAGCAACGCAAGCCACGGGCGGCCGGGGCTGGGAACAAGGCCACAGACAACATGGCTCCCGCTCCGTGACAGCAGGAAAACCTAGTCCACGACTCAAACATCCCAACCACTGGCTACCGAGGGGACCAACCGGGCAGGGGGCAGGGAGCTTTCCGGGGCCACGCTGAGGTTCCGGAGCTGGAAAGGGGCTCGAGGGACGCAGGGGTTGCATTTGCTGACGCTCATCAAGTGTCGGCTCCTGGGTCTCAACAGCAAGGTCTCTGGGGCAACCGGACCAGGGCTGCGTTTCTGTCTCCAGAAAATGCCCCACTTGGGCAGTGTCCTGCGGCCAAAGGTCAGTCTCCCATCCCCCCCAAGGCACAGGGCAGGGCAGGGCCAGCTCCTCCACAGAAGGGTCATGGCTCCATCCTGTCCTGGGCCTGCCCTGGGTGGGTGGGGCCTGGCAGATGGAGAGAATGTGCCCGGAGACCTGGGGGTGCTCCTGCTGAGCTCTGGGGGGTGTGCCGGCGGGACAATGCCAGGGACGCTGGGAGCCGGGGACGCTGGGACCGCTTCCCATCACAGTTCACTTTGCAGCATCCTTCATCTGGCCCCGGGAGACACGGTCAGGAGACACGGTTGGAAGAAGAGTCACCTAAAGCTCCCAAAGTCCGTCCCAGGGGTGAACACTGAGCGAGGGGCATGGCTGAGACAAAGCGTAGGGTCCTCAGGTCCCAGCACCTTCTGTGTGTCTTTCCTCAAACGTGGGTGGCGGAAAGCATGCTCGTTCTGTTTGGAGGCACGTGAGCTCCTCCCCTGTGGGAGGCAGAGCGAGGGCCCCTAACGGTGGCCCCCTAGTCCCAGGGTGTCCATGGCGACGGGCATGCAGGCTGGTGGAGTCAGGATGGCGACATTGCCCTCACCATGCGGGCGGGCCCCATGTCACCACAGGCTCCTGCACTGGGAAGAGAGAGGCGGAGAGTCAGGACCAGGGGCGGGGTGGGGGCAGCAGGACTCGGCCCCACGGGCCACTGCCGGCTTTGGGCTCAGAGAAAGGGATGCAGGGGCCCCAGGAGGGACACTGTCCTGCCCGGCCTGGACTTTGGCCAGTGAGACCACTTCGGACTTCAGGTGATAAACATGGTTTCTTAAGCAGCCAAGTCCACAGCACCTGCCGAGGCCGCCCCGGGAACCTGGACACACCCTGTGAGGTCTCGGGGCGAAGCAGAGCCCCGTCCGCTACCCCGGGAAAGTGGTGTTGGGCGGCGCTGCTACCTCAGCCTCATCCCCCTGAGATGCTCTGGTCCCCACCCAGCCAGAGACCCTGACATCCGGGACTAAAATCCAGGGCTCCCCACTCCCTCCCTGCTCCCCAAGCCCAGACAGCTGCGGGGCTCCTGCCAGCTCCCCCCCAGGAAGTTCTGCCCCGGAAGGGTTTGTCCTCTCTGACCCCACGTTCTTGCGAAGAGCTGGGACCAGGGCACCCCGTCCTGTCTGTTCACAGCTAATGAAACGATGACCAAGCCTGGACTGCAGGGACAGCAGCATCTGCTCAGGACAACATCCTCCCACAGGCTCCCTGGCCGCCTCTGGGCACCCTCTGTTCAAACTGAACGCGCACTTCCTTCAAGTTCCATTGGCACTATCCTATCGGGCGATCATTCCCTGGGACGTCATAAAACAAACATTAATTAGGGCTCCAATTGGTACAACTTCCTCAAATCCTCTCAGCCGTGCCCCGGGCCTCCCTCCTCCAGGCTCTCGTTCCAAGGAAGCCGGTAACACGCAGAGCCAGCGCCTCGGAAGCAGAACACGGGTGCTCCCGGACGTCGTGGGCGGACAAGGTGAGGGCGGAGGGGCGAAGGGGGATGGCAGAGATACAGCGGAGCCCATCAGTGGCCCAGAGGGACACAGCCAGGGCCCGACACCACACCCATTTCCAGAAGCCGCACCCCTCGTCCTGACAGCCCCAGGACGGTGCCCTGTCCCCTCGGCACAGACACTGGGAGGAGCCTGAGAGGGCTGGGGACCCCTCTGGCCCTCAGTTTCCTCATCTGTGAGAACAATTCGGATATTTATGGGGAACCAGCTCAGACTGGTTTGCTCAGGACTTTGCGGTTTTAGCCTCCAAAGTGCCACGGTTCCCAGAAATTCCCCAGACAGCAGGAGGGGGGCACCCTAATTTTCTATGTCTGCTCTCTAAGCCTCGTGGGGCGCACTAAAGGAGGCAAGGGGTGTGCTTCCCCTGTCATCTGAGGCCCACGGGCCCCTCCAGACTCACCGTCCTCTAAGTTACTCCCCACCGGGCGCCTCCTGGTCTCCTCCCTGACCCCCGAAGCTTTGGAGGTTCCCATCCTGGATGCTCTCCCACCCCCCAGGGCTAATCACGGGCTTCTGAGCTCCACCTCCTGCCCAAGGCCCTCCCTGCCTCCCACTCTCTTCCCAACTCCTGTACCCACCCCTGGGCCAGTCGTCCCAACAGGTCTCAGCCCCGAGGCTCAGGGGGAGGTGTGCCTTCAGCATCTTGGGTCCCTGGCAACCCAAATCGTGTTTGATGCCGCTGAGGAATTAGGGGGCACGCAGCGGGGCCAGCTCCCAGACCATGGCACGTGAGTTAGTGTCCGGGCACCACCTTCGAAGCCCTCAGCTTGCAGGGGGACCTCCTGCGGCGATGACAGAAGCAGTGGGGGATGGGGAGGAGATGACCCCTGGTTCTACATGGCCCCAAGGGTCCGACAACAGTCCTGGGACAGGGCCTCCCGTTTCCCGGAGACCGAGACGTGGATGGCGCCATGGGCTTGGGGACGGGACCCCAGCTCAGGTGATCACACCTGCACCAGGCTCACAGAGCCCGAGGTGCTCCAAGTCCAGGAGTCTTCATCACTGGACAACCCTGTCGTACGCACACCCTCTGCTCGCTCTGTTTCCTCTGTGGTCCTCCGAGCACGATTTCTTTAAAATGTATTTGTTCACGGAGGGACCTGGAGAGGATTCTGCTGAGCGGAAACAAGCCAGTCAGAGAAAGACAAGTACCACAGGATCTCACTTATTTATGGAACATCATGAACAGAATAAGCTGTCAATCAAAATGAATCCAGAGTCATGGAAGTAGGGAACAGACTGACAAACCTCAGAGGGAAGGGGTGGGGGGATGGGAAGAGATAAACCAAAGAACTCATATGTACATATGCATAAACAATGGACACAGATATTAGTTTGGGGAAAGCAGGTGTGGTGTGGGAGGGGGAAGAGGGAGTTAATGGGACATAAGAGAGGGGACATCTATAATACTTCCAACAATAAAAATAAATAAATATAAAATAAATTAAAAAGAAAACGTATTTGTTCATCAGCAGATGGGTGGATAATAAAGCTGTGGTACATTCACATAGTGGAATACTATACAACTGTAAAAAAGAAGGAGCTCTTACTCTTTGAGACATGCACAGGGACCTGGAGACTGTTATGCGAAGCGAACTAATCCAGTCAGAGAAAGACAAGTACCGGAATACGTGGAATCTAATGAACCCTATAAACTGCCGAACAAAACAGGCCCAGAGGTATAGATGCACAACACAGAAAGGCGGGTCTCAGGGTGGGCGCAGGAAGAGCTGAACCAAAGAACATATACGCATATATGCAGAGCCCATGGACACAGACAATAGTACGGGGAAGGCCTGGGGCGGGGCAGGGGCTGGGTGGAGGGGGGCAAAAAGGAAGAAAATGGGGGACATCTGTACTACTCTCAACAATAAAAAATAAATGAATAAATAAAATGTATGTGTCCATTCTGGATGCTGGACTTCCAGGGTCAGGGTTTTAGATTGGAGGGATGGGAACGGGGTTACTTTCTGCCCCAAGTCTTAGCCCTGTCCTCCTTACCTGGGTCAGAGACCCCTCCCTTCCCTTCTTCCCTTTCTCTTTCTCTTTCTCCCTCTCTCCTAAAGAGACTTAGAGGGGCTGAACCCCGCCTCCAGGCAATGCGGGAGAGCGGGGGAAGGGGTTCACTCCGCTCATCATACCAGTCTGTCAAATCCCAGGACGGGATCTCAGTCTACCCAGCTTTCAGGCTCCGGCTAAAAGAAAACAACTCTGAAATATTCTCTTGCTGTTAAATATTGCATCCTTTTATTCTAAATCAACACTGTACATTTTCCCCGAGTTTACAGAGAAAAATAACAACAATAGTGCAATCCTTCTAACAATGTCTTCCCCCGGCGGCGGGAAACGGCAAGCAGCCCCCGCTCCTGTCGCCGCCCACTTCATATCACCTCTCGTCTCGTCGGCTGAGTTATTTTCATTGCATTATATATATTTTAAAAAGAGAGATGCTGTCACCAGAAGGGTAATTGTCCTTGCACATAATCCTGTCTAGATGGAGCTGAGCAGCCCTAACTTCATTAAGCGCAAAGCCTCTACCTGAGAAAATCAATCGCAGCCTAAATCATAAAGACAAAAATCAATGCCAATCACACATTCCAGGCCTCTAGCCACATAAGCACACTGAGGGCTTTGGGGGACTGGCTCTGGACGGAGCCCTGCACCCCAGGAGCCAAGAGTGCGTGCATGGCCAGGGACAGGACAGGGCCTTTTGAAAATCTAATCAGCAGAAGATTCATCAAGAGAAGATAGAATGTAAAAGATACAAAGTAACGTTCATTTATTCAGACATTAACTGAGCAACTACTGTGTAGGAATCCTAGCAAAAACCAGGGAACTCGAGACAAATGACTCAGTGTCTGCTCTCCGGGGCCTTTTGGTATGGTGGGTAACGCTGGTGGATCCTAAACTTGGCCTGAGGGGGCTGGGAAATGCAGAGGGCCTTGCACATAGAGGGAGAGGGAAGGGGCAATTTGAGTTGGGTTTTGAAGAATAAATAGGAGGTTTCCAGGAAATATTTCCTTCCGAATAGTGTTGGAAGCAATTGTTTTTTTCTGATGGCACTTTTTTCCTGATGCCTAACAAATTTGGATTCCCCTGACCCAGCACAGAAGAACATGATGACAATTCAGTCACCCTTTCTAGACAGTTCTTTGAAGTCCTCATGTGGCCCTGACTTGGGGAAGTGAGTGGGTCAAATCAGAAAGAAACAAAGACAGCCCCTTAACACTTCTGCCTTAAACCTAGAGTTGAAACTGAGCTGGCACCTGCTTCTTTTCTGGGGGCTTCTTGATGAGCCCAAAAAGGGTCGAGGGTGCTGATTCTGCCATTGCCTCAGTTTCTTCCCTTGTTTCTCTGTTCTTCTAGACGAAGTCCACAGGGAGGCGCATTCCCTCGTTCGTTCTTCACTTGAAGAGCATCTCCTAAACGCCAGGTGCTGAGCTGGCTGCTAAGATGCAGACCCTCGTGAGAAACCTGCAGGAGCCCGGTCATCGGCCAAGGGTGGCAACATGTGCATGGGGCACAGAGGAAGGGTGTCTGGTCCACAGTGGGGGAATCAGGACAGACTTCCAGGTGGAGGTGTCTCCCAAGGGTATTCCTGAACCTGGAATTACCTGCATCAGAGTGGATGGGGGACAGGGCATTCAAGGTAAATTGCTAACATATAAAAAGGGCATTTTACACCCCAGCCCCTGGCTCAACACATCATCCCCGCCCCTTATTCCCATGGCAACTCTGAGAGCTAAGTGGCAGCATTGTAAGGGTAAAGAAACCAGCTTGGAAAAGTCAAGAAAGTTTTCCAGACCCACTCAGTAAAGGAGGGACAGAGTCAGGACTAACGCCGGGGCCAGGTGCGCCTCCAGGTAAGGAAGAGAAGCAGGAACGAGGGATGGAGAGACCAACACTGACAGCCGAGGGGACAGGAGAACCCTCACCCCAAGGGCGGGCGGGTCCCTTCCGTCCTCACACAGAGGCAGGTTCCAGGCGGAACGAACAGCCACCTGCCCAAGTGCCCCGCGGACACTCATTGCTCACCTCCTGCACACGGGCTCCGCTCCAGGTCCCAGGGTCACAAGGAGAAGGACACGAGAGCCCCTCGGCCTTTCTGCTCAGAGGGGGGGCACTGGGCCAGGACGGGCATCCGCCAGAGCCGGCTGAAAGGTGCAGACTCGGCCCGGGGCCCAGACCTACAGCATCCGCGCCTGCACCTGAACGAGGTCCCAGGGGATCGGCACACACAGCGAAGTGCCAGCCCCACCGCAGGGGGACAGCAGAGGGGGGACGCGTGGAGGGCCCTGTACTGTGAGCTTCTCCGTAGGTTTAATCTCACTGAGTAACCACAGGACAAAACCTGATACCCCCAGTTTCCACCAAGAAATGGGAGTGGTGATGACGTGATGAAGGCTGGAGGCCAGCAGGTGCCCTGGGGCCAGAGGATGGGCAGCGGGGTCACACGGGTGGGGAGCTGATGCAGGTCCCCCGGAGGAGGCGGGAGGATGGGCAGCGGGGTCACACGGGTGGGGTGCTGATGCAGGTCCCCCGGAGGAGGCGGGAGGATGAGCGGCGGGGTCACACGGGTGGGGTGCTGACGCAGGTTCCCCGGAGGAGGCGGGAGGATGGGCGGCGGGGTCACACAGGTGGGGTGCTGACGCAGGTCCCCCGGAGGAGGCGGGAGGATGGGCGGCGGGGTCACACAGGTGGGGTGCTGATGCAGGTCCCCGGAGGAGGCGGGAGGATGGACGGCGGGGTCACACGGGTGGGGTGCTGACGCAGGTCCCCCGGAGGAGGCGGGAGGATGGGCGGCGGGGTCACACAGGTGGGGTGCTGATGCAGGTCCCCGGAGGAGGCGGGAGGATGGACGGCGGGGTCACACAGGTGGGGTGCTGATGCAGGTCCCCGGAGGAGGCGGGAGGATGGACGGCGGGGTCACACGGGTGGGGTGCTGACGCAGGTTCCCCGGAGGAGGCGGGAGGATGGGCGGCGGGGTCACACGGGTGGGGAGCTGATGCAGGTCCCCCGGAGGAGGCGGGAGGATGGGCAGCGGGGTCACACGGGTGGGGTGCTGATGCAGGTCCCAGGAGGAGGCGGGAGGATGGGTGGCGGGGTCACACGGGTGGGGTGCTGATGCAGGTCCCCCGGAGGAGGCGGGAGGATGGGCGGCGGGGTCACACGGGTGGGGTGCTGACGCAGGTCCCCCGGAGGAGGCGGGAGGATGGGCGGCGGGGTCACACGGATGGGGTGTTGATGCAGGTCCCCCAGAGGAGGCGGGAGGATGGGCAGCGGGGTCACACGGGTGGGGTGCTGATGCAGGTCCCCCGGAGGAGGCAGGAGGATGGGCGGCGGGGTCACACGGGTGGGGTGCTGATGCAGGTCCCAGGAGGAGGCAGGAGGATGGGCGGCGGGGTCACACGGGTGGGGTGCTGACGCAGGTCCCCCGGAGGAGGCAGGAGGATGGGCGGCGGGGTCACCCCGGGCCTCTGGGCTGCACTCGATTCCCGCATCCTCTCTCGCTGCCAAACAGGAAAACAAAACGCGGCGTTCCCTTGGCAGGAGGAGTCCTGGCGGGTGAGCCGACTCACCCTGTGGACGGCAGGACTAGGTCAGCGTGGGTGGACGCCCGGTCGGTACCTGGGCGCCCAGAGCATCGTTCAGGCCCTGAGACCCTGGTCCCTCCTCTGGGAGCTCTGCCCCCCAACCAGGCCAGCGGCAGGCGACCACGCTGCGGGACACCCTCGGAGAATGGTGGGGCCAGGACACCCCATGGCCCCTCCTCTGGTTGGCTTCGTCCCTGTGTGGCCTCCAGCAGGGAACCACACTCTCCCCGGCCTCAGTTTCCCTCTGTTTACACAGCTAGACCCATCCTCCCAGGCAGAGAGGATAGGGGTGACTCTCCTCCGACAGGCCTTTGTTCTCCCTGGGGAGGGACCCCAGTCAAAGGAACGGGCCTGGTGCTCCATTCCCTGTCCTCCTGCAGGGTCCCTCTCCGGGCAAGGGGCGGGGCTCAGCTGGTGGGCCCTGCTGCTGGGGGCAACGGCCAAAGTGGGCGGGCAGGGCTGCAGGTTTCAGGGGAAGCTCTCCTGCCTCTTCGTTTCTGGAGCTGCCCAAACCCCTTTCATCCGCCTGTCGCCCCCTCCCACTCTGACCTTCTGGCCTCTCGTTCCCGAGGGCCCCGTGATGACCGTGGGCCCAGCTGGCTCACCCAGGAGGCTCGCCCACCCCGAGGTCCTCACTGAATGCCACCTGCCGCGTCCACGTGCGGTCACAGACCACGGGCTCCGGGGTCAGGCCGGGCCTGTGGGGAGGGTGCGCTCCGTGTCCACCCTCAGACTCCGACACCTGTCCCATTTCTAGAAACGGACGGCACAGGCTGAGAACCACGTGCAGGAGCGCAGATACCACGGAGGTTTCCGGAGCAGGTGGCTGGAGGCCATGGCGCCAACCCCCCTCCGCCCTCTGACTCTGTGACAGCGCCCACGCTCTGCACAGCCAGGGTTCGAGATGAGGCTGGTTTGCACTGTGCGGCCTGGGTGGCCAGGAGGGGCCTCAGGCCTGCGCACACTTGGGCTCTGCCGGACCTTGACTTTGACAGGTGACTGCGGCCTCCGGGGGCTTCACCCCCCGGCCAGTGGCTAGTTTTCAGCGGGAGTGGAGCCTGGCCGGTGCCGGCGGGATGCGCCGTCTCTAGCAAGCACAGCGAAGGCGCGGATTTGACCGTGGTCTGTGGGCACAGAGACGTTGAGGCATTGGGGGTGGAACCATGTACTCTGCTGCTTTGAATGATTTCTGAGCCGGGCTGGCAGGCTCTCAACCCTCAGAGGCAGCTGGGTTCTGCCTGCAGACAGCCAGCCGGAGGCGCCAAACAGCGTCCCCGGCACAGGGAGCCGTCGGACCCGCGGGCCAGTCCTCTTCCCCTTTGTTTCATTTTTCATTTTATTTTATTTTTAATCCTCCCCCAAGGATATGTTTAGAAAGAGGAAGGGAGAGCCCTGGCCAGTTTGGCTCAGCGGTTGAGCGTCGGCCTGCAGACCAGAGAGTCCCGGGTTCGGTTCCTGCTAGGGGCACGTACCACAGGAAGGAAGGAAGGAAGGAAGGAAGGAAGGAAGGAAGGAAGGAAGGAAGGAAGGAAGGAAGGAAGGAAGGAAGGAAGGAAGGAAGGAAAGAGGGAAGGAAGGAGGGAAGGAAGGAGGGAAGGAAGGAAGGAAGGAGGGAAGGAAGGGAGGGAGGGAGGGAGGGAGGGAGGGAGGGAGGGAGGGAGGGAGGGAGGGAGGGAGGGGAAGGGAGAGAGAGAGCGAGAGAGAGAACCATTAATGTGAGAGAGAAAAGTCAATCAGTTGCCTCTTGTTGGCACCGCGACCAGAAATTGAACCCACAATCTAGGTATGTGTCCTGACCAGGAATTGAACCCACAACCTTTTGGTGCACAGGACTATGCTCCAACCAACTGAGCTACCCAGCCAGGGTTCTCTATTTTTTCCTAATCGTCTTCAAGGCCGAGAGAGGGGCTGTGAGGACCTGCCCTTGAATGATGAGGTTCCCCAACCTCTCCTCTCACCACATGGTCTCCAGTGGCCCTCAGTGCATTTGTCACAGATTCTGATGGTGGCTTAGATTTCTGAGGCCCTGATGTTCGCGGACGGGCAGAGGCAGCTAAGTGGTGAACACCCTTCTTATAAAGAGTGGGGTCTCTGCCCTGGGTGGTGTGGCTCAGCACTTAGAGGTCAGCCCGCGAACCCAGGAGTCGAGGGGTCGATTCCCGTCAAGGGCACAGACCTCAGTTGCAGTTTGGTCCCAGCCCTGGTCGGGGTCGTGCGGGAAGCAGCCAATCAATGTGTCTCTCTCATGTCGATGTTTCTCTCTCTCTCTCTCTCTCTCTCTCTCTTCCTCCCACTTTATCTGAAGATAAATGGGAAAATATCCTCGAGTGAGGATTTAAAAAATAAAATAAAGAGTGGGGTGCCCCTGGCTGCCGACCAAGAGCTTGGGAGACAGCAAAGCGCTCACCCTCTGTCTCCAGGAACTGGGTGCAGGGGGGCAGAGGAGGGAGTGGGGGCTTGAGGGAGCCCCTCGGAATGACACGCACACCAGCAGCTGTGCAGGAGAAAGATAAGCGGGGAGCAGCCAGGCAGATTCAGGGACCACGAGACGGGTGTCCTCGGGAGGAAGGTGGACCATCGCGGGGCGGACGGCAGGGGCAATGACTGTGGTCAGTTCTAACTGCTCTTACAGACGCAGGAGGTGAAAACCGGCTTCGACCAGCATGAAAGGATCCGGCAGTGGAGGAGCAGTCTCGGCTCTTACCAGCTGTGAGTGGGAGACGCCGCCTGGAGCAGGAACAGGAGCCAGGACGTGGTCCGAGCCCAGAGGCGGGGGACTGTCCCCCTCTGAAGACCGTGACGGCTGCAGGAAACGGTGACAAGGTGTCTGGACAGCTCGCAGGACAGAAGGCAGGGAGATGATGCTCAAGGGGCACCCTCTGTCAGTGCTGGTGTGGTCGGTGCCCTAATGGAGATGAGGGGTCAGGGCTCCCGGGACAGGTACTTGGCAGGACGCCCAGGCACCCCTGTGTCACCGCCTGGCTCTGTCCCTACTGCAGTGGACCTTAGGCCAGTCGCTCAACCTCTCTGTGCTTTAGTTTCTTCCCCTGCAAAAATGGAGCTGGTGCCCAGCTGGTGTGGCTCAGTGGATTGAACGCCGCCCCAGGGACTGAGAGGTCCCGGTTTGATTGCCCGTCAGGGCACATGCTCAGGTTGCAGGCTTCATCCCCAGCAGGGGGCGTGCAGGAGGCAGCTGATCAATGTTTTCTCTCACATCCATGTTTTTCTCTCTCTCTCCCTCTCTCTCTCTCTAAAAAGAAGTCAATAAAGTCATATTTTTCAAAAATGGAGCTGGCGATGTTGTCTCCGATGCAAGACTGACGGAGAATGACGGGTCAGTATTTGCGAAGCATGCGGGAAGGTGGGTGTCCGGGCTGGGTGCGGCCTGCAGGAGTCCGTCCGCGAGCAAGCGTGCTGGGGCCGGGCCGGCGAGGACGGCCGGGAGAGGCCGGGCCCAGGTGGACATCGCTCCGGCCGGCTCGGACGCCACCCTCTGTGTCCTGAATCAGGACGGCGACGAGAAAGGGATTTGTGTGAACCGTGGTTTGGGCAGACTTAGGGCGCATTGATGTCATATTTCTGACCACAGGGGAAAGTCCAGAGAAAGGGTGAGAAAAGCAAGTGCCTGGCTTAGCGAACAAAGAGAAAACAAAAGAAGACAGGCCCCAAGAATGGGACACAGATCAGGCTGGGGAGCGGGGGGCCCGGGAGAAATTCTCTGGGCCCCCCAGGGCGAGGGGGAGGCCAGCAGAGAGTCTCCCCCAGTACAGCACCGACCAGCCTCCCATGGCCGTGTCCATTCCCACCTCCAGGAACTGACATAAAATAAGCTTTAAAATGCAGGGCCTCAGCCACGGGACCACACGCCAAGCTCTGGTGCTCATCCTGTTGGACGAGTACAGAACGTGTCCTCATCCAGAAGGTTCCATGGGACACTGTTCAGAATGCATATGCACCCACGCCCGACTCCCACGGAAAAGGCGTGTTTGACACTGAACCAGAAGCCCACGGGCACAGGGATCGGGCAGGCCGCCTCGGGGAGGGGGGCTGGGCGTGGGCAGCGTTCTTCTCGCTTGTTTTGGGGGCTATTCCTGCCCACGAGAAGGAAGCCTCTGAGCACGGCTCCCCCCTCCTGCGAGTGCCGTGATCCTGCAGACAGGCTCCGGTCTTGGGTGGGAGCTGGTCACCTGGGTGATGGGTGCTCACTGGGAGCCCCCGGGAGGAGAGGAGCACCCCTGGACTGCATGTCTGTGTCCCCATAATTCATGTGCTGAAACCCTAATCCCAGCAGAACGGCATCGGAAGGTGGGGCCCTTGGGAGGTAACTGGGGTTAGACGAGGTCATGACGGTGGGGCCCATGATGGGATTCGTGTCCCCCTGAGAAGATGAGCCAGAACCCTGCCTCCTTGCTCAGTGGTTAGAGCACTGGCTTGCGGACCAGAGTCTCAGGTTTGATTTGGGTCCAGGGCACTTGCCTCAGTTGTAGTTCGTCCCCAGCCCTGGCCGGTGTCATGCGGGAGGCAACCAATTGATGTTTCTCTCTCATATCAATGTTTCTCTCTCTCTCTCCCTCCCATTCTATCTGAAGATACATGGGAAAATATCCTCGGGTGAGGATTTAAAAAAAAAAAAGATAAGCCCGAGTGCTCATGCGCTTTCTGCCCCGTGAGGCCCCGTGAGCAGGTAGCGGTCTGCAAGCCGGGGAGCGAGCTCACCTGGACCAAGGTGGCCGTGCTCACCTTGACCTTAGCCTTCCAGCCTCCAGAACTGTGAGAGAGAGTCTGTGCTGAGCCACCTGAGTGGACTAAGCCAGAGTCCTGGCCACTTGGGCTCAGCGGTTAGAGCACTGGCCTGCCGACCAAAGAGTCACGGGTTCGATTCCGGTCAGGCAGGGGGTGCACCCAACATTGCCGTTCAATCCGATACGCTGCTAAAACCTCATTGCTGGGGGTCAGCCCCAGAGGAGAGGGTTTCTCGCAATACCCACGCCGATCCCACCCCGGTCCCAAAAGCAAGAGGCATGTGGGGGTCAGGCCACCCCAGTCACAACCGGCCGGGTCATTGAGACCACGGCCCTCCACCACCTCTGTGCCCACAGCCGTGCCACCGACAGAGGGGGGTCCTGGGCTCCTGGACACGGCCGCGCCCGGGTGCACGGAAGTCGCCCGAGCGCCTCCAGGGAGCTCCGCTGAGTGCTGGCTGCTGAGCTGTTCCCTGGTTACGCAAGAACACCCGCGACGCGTGGTCGGGGCCCCGCTGCCTCATGAATTACTGACTCCGTCCATTATCTACGGCGGCTAAGCTGAACCCACAGACCTTTCATAATTTAACATTTGATTACATTTTGGGCCAGTGGAGTGGGGTGTTTAAATATTTCAGGCCGCAGCCTCCCTGCCCAGCCTAGCAGCCCGGGCCTCGCTCGTCACCGCGAGAGGGACGCGGATGAGTGATGGGGAGGCAGCGGCCGGGGGGCAGGCCCCATCGCTTCCCATTAAGTGCCGCTGACGGGCTGTCTCGTCCCACCAAGGTCATTAGGATGCCGGGGAATTCAATTCAAGCCCATCTGTGTCCTCTCTGCAGGAACGGGCTGTCCGGACTGCGGGTCAGCGCCTTTCCGTGGGGAGACTCACAGCGCCCTCGCCGGCCTGCGGGTCCTTCGGGAGGACGCTGGGGTCTCTCCTCCCTCCTCAGACGGATGGCGCTGATCCCTGGCACGAGCAGGAGAGGGTGGCCAGGCGTGGGCTCACGGCTGCCCCAGAGCTGGGCCGGCTCTGCTGTCCCGTGTCCTCAGCGCTCCGTCCGGAGTGAGGGCTACTCTCACCCTGAGCACACCAGACCCGTTAGCTACGTCGGCCCAACATTCACTATCCAGCCGCTGTGCACGGCCTGCCCGGCCGGGGGCCCCGTGCCGCGGACCAGGCAACAGGATGCACGGAGAACTGGTCTGTAGGGGCTGCACCGCCCCAGACCCCCAAAAATACACATGGAATTCCTACCCCCAGAACCCCAGAATGCGACTGGATTGGAGATCGGGTCTTTACAGAGGTGATTAAGGTTAAAATGAGGTCACTTAGGGTGGGCCCTAATCTAATACGTCTGGGGTCCTTACACAAAGATGGAAATTGGGTGACAGAGACGGATACGCACAGAGGGGCAGGATGTGAAGAGACACAGGCTGTAAAGAGGGTCTCACAGGCCCCCCCAGCTTCAGATCAAGAGCTGCCCTCTCACTGAGTCTGCTGCCTCAGAAGGTCCTGGCGGCCACCGTGAAATAGAGAGGATGTCCCGGGTTCCATAGCGTCCCCCAGGACTGGACCCACCAGGAACGCGTGACTGGGACCTTATTTGGAAATAGGGTCTTGGCAGAAGTGATCAATACAACGTCGTACTGGATTGGGGGCCCTACACCCACCGCCTGTGAAGGGCCAGCACAGACGTGGGGAACAGGCGCCTGACGTGCGGGTGGAGTTCAGGTTCAGTGTGCTCTGGCAGCTCTTAGAGAGAACCAATTGGTACCAGGCCTTGGAAAAGATCATTTTCTGAAGACGTAACTGTGGGTGCCTTTCGGCACAAGGGAACACTGTTGTGCATGAGTCCTGTCCAAAGCCGTAAGGGAAAGTGCCCATGGCTGAGGGCTCCTGCCAGCCAGGCCGGTGACCCTGGGGACATGGGGTGGGCTCCCAACGCCAGGAGCCCCCCGCGGCCACTAGCAAACTGGAGCGCATCCTCAGGTCATTCTGTCACGGGTGTCCTTGGGACAGACTGTCCCGTGCTGGCTGTCACTGGTGCCGAATGACCCCCGAGGTCTGGTTGCTGTTCCCGCCCGCCAGCCTGGGAGAGGATCAGAAGCCCCTTTGAGGCGTCTCCTGTGTCACCGTGGGGTTCGGGTCAGCCGGACCCCCCAGCTCCTTCTGGCTCCAAGGCAAGATTCCTGACCGCCTCCCCCGCTGAGGGCCTCCCAGGAGGGGCCCGCCCACCACGTGCACTTAGACGCGACCTCGTGTCGTACACAGGAGCAGACGGGGACGGAGGGGACCGGCCAGGCCGTCTCCTGTAGGCCCCGACGAGGAAGAAGGCTCCGGCTTCCCGCTCCCAGCGCCGCCGCCCTCCGTCCCCCGCCCACGCCAGGGCCGTGGCTGGTCTCCCCTTCCCTCCGTGCTCCCCTCCCGCAGGCCACCAGGGCTGGGAGCCAGCAGGTGTTCATTCTGTCCGTGACTCCTGAGCACCACGGCCTCACCTTCTCTGCAGACTGGCGACACCCCGAAGTCTTCTTCCTGACTGCAGGCCCCGCCCCCTTTTCTTAGAGCTTTTCCCTGGACACTCACCTTCGTGACTCCCGCTGGGCCCCTTTGCGGGGCCGATCCAAGCCCAGGACGTCCTCGCTAAGGACCTGGGAGCTCCGTTGCGATGTAACATCAGCCCAAACTTGGCACCTTCAAAGCAGCAGAAATGGATTCTCTCGCCGTCCTGGGGGACAGAGATCGAGAGTTGGCATCCCCGGGCCGAAACCCAAGTATCAGGATGGCCTGCTCTCGCGGAAGGCTCCAGGGACAGCCCACCCTCGCTTCCTCCCGCCTCTGGGGCCGCCAGCATTTCTTGGCCTGTGGCTGCACCGTCCAACCCCGCCCCTGGTCACGTCTCTTCTCCTGTCCTGGCAAATGTCCGGTCCCTTGGCCCTACAGGGATCCTGGTGATGCGGGGGGGTCCTCTGATCATGCAGGATGACCTCCTCGTCTGAAGCTCCTTCCAGACCCGATTTCCACATAAGGTAAGGGTGGCAGGGGCCAGGAATGAGGGGCCTGACCTGTCTGAGGGCCGTCATCTGTGGCCACTACTCAGCCAACTCATCTCCCAGGGGACCAACTCAGGTGACAGTACCTGTTGCCCTCTGTCCTTTGCTCCGTCTGACCTAAACCGTGGACACCATACCATACGTCACAGAGGAGAGAAACCTGTTTACCCCGCTGCTCAGTGGTGTGTTCCGACTTTCAGCCCCATGTCGCTCTCTCTGGCAGGCCAGGGACCAGGGTGTCCGGAGAGGAGTGGCGACTGAGGTCAGGGCCAGCACCCCTTCCCTCGTCACCCTTCCCAGCAAACACCCGCTGACCCCCCACCCCATCCACGTTGACCGGCACGTGCCGTGGTACGCGCCACGGGGCCGAGCCCGAAAGTCCAGGCAGCCTGGAGAGGCCGCCGGCTTTCCTGAGACAAGACGCCTCTGTGCTCCTACGAAGGTCCGAGAGGCTCCTGGCGTTGGGAGCCCACCCCATGTCCCCAGGGTCACCGGCCTGGCTGGCAGGAGCCCTCAGCCATGGGCACTTTCCCTTACGGCTTTGGACAGGACTCATGCACAACAGTGTTCCCTTGTGCCGAAAGGCACCCACAGTTACGTCTTCAGAAAATGATCTTTTCCAAGGCCTGGTACCAATTGGTTCTCTAAGAGCTGCCAGAGCACACTGAACCTGAACTCCACCCGCACGTCAGGCGCCTGTTCCCCACGTCTGTGCTGGCCCTTCACAGGTTCCTTCAGGCCTCTCCCCTCCTCCACTCACCCGACTGCTTCTGCAGCAGAGGCCTCGCGAGGCTGGTCCTACAGGATGAAGGAGGAGCGTGGCTGGTAAAACATGGTTCTCAGCAACAGTGTCAGTTTATTTAACCATAATAACACTTATGTGCACCTGTATTGTGCCTGGCTTCGTGCTAAGCATGTCGCACGGGTTTCTCGGTGAATGCTCCAGCCTGAGGGACAGGCAGCGCTGTCCACTGCCCCCCCACCCCCTGACTGGCTCTGGGCCTGAGCGGCAAGCGGCAGGGTGGGGGTGGGGGCATTGGCCTCTCAGCCCTGGGAGGTGAGCGGTCTGGCCAATGTTGAGCCGCCAAGGGCCGGGGAAGTAGTAGATTTACTACAACAATGTTAATACATGTTAGTTACCGAGAATCAGGCAACATGTGTGCAAATACACAGAACCAAACCACACCACACCCACTCTCCAGAGGCAATCGCTGTAAAGTTGGTCAAACCCCGCTAATGACACGCACACGTGCACACACACGGACACACACACACACGAACTCATGCCCAGCCAAAGTAAGACATGCTGAACACAATTGTGTCTCCTGCTTTTCCTATAGATGGATAACGTATCACATCATCCTTCCGCCTCACTGAACACTCCTTCAAACATCATCCTTGTCCGGCCGGTGTGGCTCAGTGGTTGAGCATCGACCCAGCACCAAGAGGTCACTGGTTCAATTCCTGGTCAGGGCACGTGCCCAAGTTGTGGGCCTGATGCCCAGTGGGGGACGTGCAGGAGGCAGCCAGTCGATGTTCTCACTCATCGATATTTCTATCTCTCTCTCCTTCTCATTTCCTCTCTCTCTAAAATCAATAAAAGAAAGAAAAAAAAATTTAAAAAAACATCGTCCTTATGTGGGGTCACATCCCAGCTTACGGTTGGTACCCTAGTTATGTGCATCTGTTTGTTGAGAAAGAATCGAGACTTCTTCAATGTTTGTGTCCTTACGAACGCTGCTGAACTCACACCTCTGTGCACGTCCACTACCATGTCCTGGAACGAATTTCTGGACGTGGACCCGCGAGTAAACGGGGTGCAGACTTTGTAAAGAATTCGTTGCAGCAGATGACCCCCCAGAAGGAGCTGCGTCTCCCCAGCAGCACCCGAATGTGCCCGCCTCTCTCTCCGACGGTGGCTAAGATTTTCCTCTTTGCTCTGCAGTCGCCACACATGCATCTATATGGACACTGTTCCCACTCATCCTGCTCAGGGATCAGCGTTTCCCATGTGCCGCCGGCCTTCCGTCCGTCCCGGAAATTCTCAGCCTTTGTGGCTCTGAGCATTACCCTCCCGAGGCAGTCTGGCCTCTGCACCAGGCCCCTCCCATGGACGGCTCCCCGTGTCAGGGCCCCGGAAGCTCCTCTTCTCTGGACACATCTCGGAGTCCAGGCGACTGTCACCGGGCCCGTTCAGTGTTACTTGGGTCAGCCTGACTTTGCTTAATTTACCAGCCCCGCCGCTGAATTTCCCCCCTGATGTCTTCTTCTTGCCGGAGAGCGTCTTTTGTTCCCTTTGCCTCTAAAACACTTGAAACACACGTATTGGAACGTGCGTTTGACCTTGTCCCACTTCCTGTGCCGCCCGGCGTGTACCGTCTCCTGCCCTTTACTTCTGCTGTTCCTCACGGGGACGCGCGTCTCGGCTCCCGCCCTGCGTGGGCACCACGCCGGCCAGGCCCCTGCAGCCCAGCCAGCTCGGGCCACTGGCCTCCCCTCCCTCCACGGCTCCACTGCCTCCTGGGACCAGGGACCAGGGGACGGGACGCAAGCCCGTGTCCGTGTGGGTGCGCACGTGTCCACACCCTGTGAGGCGTCGTCTGCATTCATGAGGGAGTGGCCAGTGCCACCACCCCCCATCTTCAGTGGAAGTCTCTTTGCCGTAGGTGCTCGCTCAGTAATTACTTGTTCCTCAAGTAATAAGCGTAGTAATAATAGTAAGCACTTAATAAGTGTCTCTGACATTCCAGCATCCTTTGCAGCATGATAACAATGACCGCTAACACCGATGCGTGTGTAAGCAGCGCAGGGAGTCTGGTTAAGGCTCTGAGCAAACCTCATCACGATCCCCACCCATCAGGTGAGAAACCGAGGAAGCGATGGGGATCTGGGGGAGATCGCGCAGTGACGGGGTGGTTGGCTTGAAACCAGACCTTCCTCTCTGTCTTGTGTCCACACAGGAGTCCCCGAGACCTGACCTACAGCCTCTGCAAGCCTGAGGTGGAGCACGGCTCTGTCCAGGCCCCAGGGCAGGCGGCCAAGGGGCCGAGACAGAACGTGACTTGAGCAAGGAGCTTAGTCCGGGGCAGAGGGAGGTGTGGGCCCAGCGCGGCTGCCTACAGCCCCCACGCTGCCTTCCCAATGCACAGGTGTGTGTCTGCGTGATCAGTAAACACTCACACATTCACATAATCACACACTCACACACACGCTCACACTCTGCCTGCCCGGCCACCGGCCCTTGCTCAGCCGCGGCCCTACTCCAGGCCGTGGCCCGTGACCCTTGCTGGCACCCCGGGGTGGAGGGTGAAGCCGAGACCCCCACCATAAGCATGGAGCACCGCATACCTCTTGCCTGGGGCGGAGCTAGACCCCCAGGGCTGGCCCTGGCGGTGCGCAGACGTCCTGGCGTGAAGCTGCCGGCAGCCTGCCCCAGCCCCTCACCTGGGACGGTGTCTCCTGATTGTCACAACCAGAGTGCACGAGAATACTGTTCCTGCAGAAGCCTTTGCATGGCCATTTCTCTACGTTCTCATTTTGCAGGAAACGAGAGGACTAAGACAGAGGGGAGCAGCAAGGGACAAGTGCGCCCCCTGCACAGGTCAGGGTGCCCCTGGAGGCCACCCAGGTGTGCCAAGACCATGGAGAAAAGGACCAGGTTCCGACTTTGTAGCTGAGCTCTGTGGACAGCGACAGGGTCTTCAAGGTCAGTAAAGAGACCCCAACCCCGTTCGCAGGGCCCCGTTTCTCCGCCCTACCTCCCTAACTGCCAGGGTCCTCCGCTCCCTCCTCACCTGTGCCCAAGGTCACCTGCAAGTTCTGGGTGGGCTGGGACTGCCGCAGGCTGAGGTCTCAATCACACTCCACGTGGGGTCTGCTTGGGACCCCGAGAACCAAACGCGGCAGAGAAACTTGGGAGATGCTTAGGGGTAACGTGGCCTGACTTGGTGACGGATTTAAATCAGGGAGGTGACAAGAGGGAAGAAGACTTCCGGTTTGGTCTTTGGGCAACCACTGTCCCTGTGATGAATTCCTGGCGCTTCGTGGCCTTTGTCCGCCCTCCTTGTAACTGAGAACCACGGGGTCCCTGCTCTGGCCCCGCCCAGGCTGCTGAAACCACCTCCTGGACCGTAGCGGCGACACCCCAGACCCTGGACACAGTGCTCCTGGGCCCTGGTGTCATGCACCACGGTGGCGGGAGTTCTGCGACCAGTCTGCTGGACCGGCTGACCACAGCCAGTGTGGCCGCCCTGTGCTCCGCACCCTGCTGCAGGGACTCCTCTGCACCCCCAGAAGGAACAGTCACTGTTACGGAGCCTGGGGACGTGATCCGACTTGGGAATAGGATATCCGCAGCCATAATCCTCCAGGGTGAAGGTGGACCCTACATCCAATATGACCAGTGTCCTTGTAGGAAGAGACAGACGCACACATGGGAAGAAGACATTGTGACCACAGAAACAGAGATTGGAGCGATGGACCTGTGAGTCGAGAAAAGCTGAGGACAGCCCTGGCCAGTGTGGTTGGGCTAGTTGGGCATCGTCCAGGCACCAAAAGTTGTTGGTTCAATTCCAGGTCAGGGCACATGCCCAGGTTTCAGGTTCGATCTGCTATAGGGGGCATGCAGGGGGCAGCCAATCTCTCACATAGATGTCTCTCTCTCTCTCTCTCTCTCTCTCTCTCTCTCCCCCCCCCCTCCTTCCCCTCTATCTAAAAATCAATGTTAGAAAACCTTTAACAAGAAAAACCAAGGGTGCCAGCAAACCACCCGAGGCCTGGAGCAGACTCCCTGGGGCTCTCAGGCAGAAGGGCCCTGCCAACACCTGACCTCAGACTTCAGAACTAGGGGAGGACGAACCAGGGCATCGCCTTCAGCCACCCAGCACGGGGCACGTTGTCACAGCAGCTGAAGGAAACTAATACACTCCCGAGTCCACTCCATGGTTCCCAAATCTACGCCCATCACCTCAGTCTCTGTAACTGGGTGACGCGGTTAAATCTCCTCTAAGCCGGTCAATATGAGTATGAACAGAGAGCAGGATCTCTGGAAATAAAACAGACTGCTCTGGAAAGAACAGAGGAAGGAAAGTTCTTAAATACATTGCACTCAGTTGGGCAAGTTGACCATAAAAGATTAGAAAATAAATTACATGACTCTAGAAGGAGTCTCATCTCTGATTGTTTTATATATGATGTCAACTTTTCAGTCCTAAACTAGAAATCAAAGACTGACTGTTATAAGTGTGGTTTATGAGGGATAGATGATAGATAGGTAGATAGATGTGATAGATAGATAGATAGATAGATAGATAGATAGATAGATAGATAATAGATAGACGATAGATAGATAGATAGATAGATAGATAGATAGATAGGATTATAGACAGATAGATAGATATGATAGATGATAGATAGATAGATAGATAATAGATAGATGATAGAAGATAGATAGATAGATAATAGATAGATATGATAGATAGATAGATGATAGATAGATAGATAGATAGATGATAGATAGATAGATAGATAGATAGATAGATAGATAGATGATAGATAGATAGATAGATAGATAGATAATAGATAGACAATAGATAAATAGATAAATGTGATGATAGATAATAGATAGATAGATAGATAGGTGATAGACGATAGACGATAGATAGATAGATAGATAGATAGATAGATAGATAGATAGATAGATGATAGATAGACGATAGATAGATAGATAGATATGATAGATGATAGATAGATAGATAGATAGACGATAGATAGATATGATAGATAGATGATAGATAGATATGATAGATAGATGATAGATAGATAGATAGATAGATAGATAGATAGATAGATGATAGAAGATAGATAGATAGATAGATAGATAGATAGATAGATAGATAGATGATAGAAGATAGATAGATAGATAGATGATAGATAGATAGATAGATAGATAGATAGATAGATAGATAATAGATAGATAGATAGATAGATAATAGATAGACAATAGATAGATAGATAAATGTGATGATAGATAATAGATAGATAATAGATAGATAGATAGATAGATAGATAGATAGATAGATAGATAGATAGATAGATGATAGACGATAGATAATAGATAGATAGATAATAGATAGATAGATAGATAGATAGATAGATAGATAGATAGATAGATAGATAGATAGATAATAGACAATAGATAGATAGATAAATGTGATGATAGATAATAGATAGATAGATAGATAGATGATAGATAGATAGATAGATAGATAGATAGATAGATAGATAGATAGATGATAGACGATAGATAGATAATAGACAGATAGATAATAGATAGACGATAGATAGATGTGATGATAGATGATAGATAGATAGATAGATAGATAGATAGATAGATAGATAGATAGATAGATAGATAGATATTCCAATCAGAAGAACTGTGCTCAAATTAAGAGCTTTGTCTTATACCAAGTGATTAACAAAATGGCATACATGGCACATATTTTAAGTTGAAATGAAAACATTTCTTATACTTCCACGCTGTATCCAAATTCCACTTAAACAGATAACCCAATTGTGTCAGATTTTTTGTTTTGTTCTTTTCTCTCCATCCAAGCTCTTTCCCTGAAGGCTGGCAGGGCAGAAAGATTAATCCTAAGCCAATGAAACAGGAAAAAAAAAAGCCAAAAAACTTAGAGTTTGGGTATGCATGTATTTGTCCAAGATTATGGCCGCCCTGTGACTGGCCTTCAGAGGCTATTGCGTATTGTCACCGGGCAATTACCCACCGGTTCCCTTGCCATTCACTGGGCATGGCTGTGTTTCCCCGTCTGTGGGTCCCTGGAAGGAGGACCTCATCCCAGGCTTCATTCATATAAAAGGCTGTCCAATGTACAGTGTTCGTGAGCGCAAACTTTTGGGCACGACCTCAGGTCCTCCAGCTACCTCATGCACACCGAGTTGCCCCTTGATATGCAGACTTGGGTGAAATGCTCTAACAGGAGGTGGAAGTAAGGTCCAGCTTCCCAAGTAGCCTCTGGAGGACCGATGATGCCACCCAAAGTGGAGAAAAATTAGCCTTCCGATGGGACATGGGAGGAAGGAGGGACAGACCTCTCCAGGTACTGCTTCCCTCTGCAAACCCTCCAGAGACAAACCACTCCTGAGTGGACGTGCCTGGCACCTGCTGTGTTCATTCACAGCTCTGGAAGGAACGGTCCAGAGCAAGGTGCCCCGTGAGCCCTGCTTCAGGCTCTGACTCGTGTGATGGGAAGGATGCAGGTGCTCGACCAGACCCCAGCCCTTTGGGAGGAGCCCCCAGGCCAGCGTTGGTGCAAGCGCAGCTCTTGGCTGTTAGAATGTGGGGTGCTCTCTGGCAAGGGGAGCGACGTGCCTGATTACTCTTCAGCAGGCCCCCATGAACCCAGAGTCCCGGAATCCGTAGGAAATGAGGCTCCCACAGGTCATGTCCTCTAAGGAGTTCTCGTTGCACGGCGAGAATCATCGAGCCATCCCAGGAGGTCAAGCGTTAGTCCTGATCAAAACCAGCCTGGAGCGCCGGGTCTCTCCCTGTAGAGCGTCTTCCCTCCTGTGGTAGTTTGTTCTCTTGGCCACTTAAGCTCAGCTTCGACGTTGTGCATTGAACCTCGGTTTCCTAGCCTGATTCATTCCGGAAGGCTGTTCGAAAAGCGACGCCTATTTTTTCCCTTTAGAAGCAACATAAATTGGATTAATCTGTACCAGACACACACACACACACCCCGCAATGATTCCCTGTTTTAACCTTTTTTATACATGTCTAACGTATTGTTCCATCTATAAATAAACCCTTTAAAGACAAAAAGGACATAAAATGTAAATGAAAATATAACAAAAAGGAAATGAAAAATACGGTAATAAATTTAAAAAATTAATAATAATACTAAACAACAGCAAAAGCAAAAAAACAAAAAAACAGGAAAATATTCGCAGCGCAATTTCCTGAGATGCTGACAGCGTGAGGTTCGGTGGTGACCTGACTCACACTTGCACCTTCTCTCCTTTGTCACCCGAGAGACACCGACTGACCACACGGTGTCAGCACAGAGGGGTGTCGGCTGGAGAGACAAAATGTTCTACGTACGTGCCCCTGGCCGGAATCGAACCCGCAGCTCACTGGTCCATAGGCCGACGCTCTACCACTGAGCCACACGGGCCAGGGCGAAATAAATTGTTCTAAATGGGAGATTCAGAAACCGGGGTTCGGCTGGGTTTAAAAGCCGTGACCAACAACCTCGGCGACCCCAGGGTCTTGCTCAACTCGGGCAGCTAGAGCGCAAACAACAGACATTTATCTCTCACCGCTCTGCCGGCGGGAGGCCCATGGTCGAGGTGCCAGCAGGTGCAGTGTCTGGTCAGGCTCCTCCTTCTGGCCAGCAGACGGCTGCTTCCTTGCTGTGTCTTCACATGGCAGAGAGAGAGACAGACAGAGAGACAGAGAGAGAGAGAGACAGAGAGAGAGACAGAGAGACAGAGAGAGAGACAAAGAGACGGAGGGAGAGGCAGAGAGACAGAGACAGAGAGAGGGAGAGAGGCAGAGAGAGAGAGGACTTCTGGTCCTCCAACCCCATCATGAAGGTCCACCTTCAGACCTCATCCAAATAATCACCCCCCAAAGCCCCACTTCCAAATGCAGTCACATTAAGGATTTGGGCTTCAATGTATGAATTTGAGGGGCACAGTCCAAAGCACTGGGCATGACCTGGCAGGGATGGTTGGCCTTGGCCACCACACAGGCAATGCAGGCTCCTGGGCCATCTCGGTCCCCGGCCCTGCACACACGCCCACTGCCCCTCACAGCCACCTCGCTGTTACGCACCTGTGACCTTGACTGTGTTTATTCACTAGAGTCCTTCACCCGGGCACAGGCCCAGCGGGAAGCAGCCGTGCTCCTGGTCACGTGCAGCTTTCAAGTAAATAAACCCTTTGTTCCTGGCGGGTTTCTATCGAAGCCCGTCTGTCTTCCGAACGAGCGCTGAGTAATTTATAAAGTGCCGCTGTTTGGATTTCAGCGGCAGACACCCATCCGTTTTAAATCAATGATTAGAAAGCACTAATTAAATTCCTCTGATGATGGATGCCAAGGACCCAGAATGGGTTGGTCTGCCTCGAGGGGAAGTCGGCTAACTCCAGAGGGGACCGAGGACCCAGGGACAGACAACAAGCGGGGCGGTCTTCACACCCACAGTCGAAAGTCATCTTACCTTCGGGGTCTCCTCACTTGGCAACGCTGGGCATCTGCCCCCCTCCCCCCAGGGATCTCAGGACCAGCCTGGAGGCCAGAAGAGCTGCCATGCAGATGCCAGCAGACCCTTCCCGCCTCCTCCGGCTCTGGGAGCTGCCAGCTCTCATTGGCTCGCGGCCACATCACTCGACTCCCCGCCTCTGTCATCACAGGGCCTTTCCCGTGTGTGTCTGTCTCTTCTTAGGACATCAGCCTCTTGGAATTAGGACCCCCTGCTGCAAAGACCCTATTCCTCAGTCAGGCCACATTCCGAAATGCCAGGTGACATGAATTTGGGAGGGACCCGATTCACCCCAGCACAGTGGCCAGTGGAACCAACAGTCTCAGCCGTCGGCAACACAAGACAACATGATCGAGTTCCCCAGTTCAGCTTCAAACTGCCTGCCAGAGAAGGCCCCAGTGACCTCGTTTGTCCCGCCCCGGGCCCCTGGGTCATCTGGGGTCTGGCAGGGCAGAACCTGCAGGGAGTGGCTTGTCAAAGGTGAAACTGACCTTGGAGAAATGGGATTGGCAGCCAGCATGGCAAGCGTGGGCGGGGCTTCAGCCCTGGAAGGGATGGGTGGAGGAACCTGCCCATCTTCCCTCCCTCCCGCCCCCAGCACACTGAGGCCAGGACCGCAGGGCTGCCCAAGCGTGCAGGGAGCCGGCCTCGGGGTCACTCGCTGACGGCCTCCTGCTCCCTGAGCGGCTCCTTCTCTTGCCAGCTCACAGCCGTGGCCCCTCTGTGCAGCCACCTTAGTGTGAGCACAGCCATTCAGGTCCCCGTGTTCCCAGAAGGCCCCGGTAGGACGTAATCGTTCAAAACGTGTACATCAACCTACCCCAGGAGCTTAATAGATTAGTCATTGACTTGTTCTTCCTCTGGGATCCTAACCTTCTGTGGAAATGAAGCACCTAACGGCTCAAACCAGCCACCGAAGACTAGCATGCTCCATTCACAGCCTGCACACGGGAGGGCCCTCCTCTGCTGCCCTTCTCCGCCCCAGCAGCCTGCCCAGGGATCAGGTGTGTACTGCCTCTTCCTCCGCAGCCATGAGCCAGGCCCTGGAAGAAAACGCCCCGTCATTTACGGCGTCGGCAGCGCCCACCCCACTGGGTCCACACATCAGCCACGTGCTCCAAAGAGAAAGGTCTGAGCCTCAACGAGAGGGAAGGAAAGCAGACTTCTGCTCTTTATGGTTCATTCATTCCAGCGGTCATTGTCTGAGCATTTACTGAGCACCTACGACATGCTGGGAGCTGCCCTCATGCTGAGGGCTTGGAGGTCAACCAACCTGTCGCTGCGGCAGGGGACGCATGCGGTGGACACACACAGAACCACATCCTCCCCGAGAAAGGTGTGCAAGCTTCCCAGGGGAAGCCAGGGGGGCTTCCTGGAGGAGAGCACCCTTTGAACTTCGTCTTAAACATAAGCATCCACCGTGGGGGAGGCTCTCCAGGAAGGAGCAGCTGTGCTGAGAATGGAGGCAACCAGCCCCAGGTTCAAAGCCAGGTGTGGCCTCTGGCCAGCTGTGTCCTGGCCTGGCCACGGGGTCAGTCCCCCGCCCTCCCACAGCGCTGGTCTTCCAGCCACGTTCTTACCTGCAAGTAAGTGATGACACACAGGAGTGGTTGTTACTGTTGCTGCTGCTGCTCCTGGGGTGAGAGGTTCCGAGAGCTGAGGCCCGGCTGTGGGACCTGTGCTGGGAGGTCTGCGGAGGCCCAGGAGGCTGGACAATGAGTGCTGGGTGGGGAATGGTGCGTGGAGAGATGAATGAGTGAACAAATGATGATGCCACATGGAGGGGTGTTGTCCTAGGACCCCCGGGGAGGACACCGAAGGAACACCAGCTGGGGCAGCGTGCTCAGAGGTGCCTGCCTGCAGCCTGAGAGGCAGGGGCTGCCAAGTCCTTGACCTGCTCGACATCTTTCTCTGCGGCTCTGGGCTGACTTCTGTCCTCCACCTGTAGCCCACTCCCAGGGCTCCCCAGGTGGTCCCTCCAGATGCTAACACCTCCACGTGGAGACTTCGTCGCCCTGTAACTCCATCCTTGGCTCCTCACACTGGTCCAACAAAGGACAATTAGTGGTCAAGGCTGCAGATGTTCACTACAGCCAGCAGGGGGCACAAAACACAGATTTGATTTGGGAAATTCAAGAAAAGGGCACCTTCGAGACATCTGTGATGAAGAAGTTCTCATTTCACGTCTGTTTGCAAGTTTCTTCCAGGCCGGGTCCAAAGCCGTACGTCTCTTCCAGCCCCCACCTGTCCACCAGGACAGCACCCGGCCCAGGATGGAGCTGTTGACCTCCCAGTGCTCAAGGTCAAGAGGAGCAGGCAGAGGGAACGGAGCAGCACACCCCTTTCCTCTTCCCTGGCACCTAAGCAGGGTTACCTTCAGGCTCCCCATGGCTGGGGCCCTCCCCTCACACAGCCAGGGGGCACCCGCCTCTGGGACTGCACCCCGTGACTGAGCAGGGGGTGCGCACCCAGCCGCCGCACGGCAGGCAAGCAGCGAGTCGGGAGATGCCAATTTGTGGCAGACGACTGAAGAAGCTATTTCTAAGACAGCAATTACCGGAGAGGGGAACAAATCACTCCTTACTTCAGAGACTTTCACACGTGGAGAATCAGGGCTCTGCAGAGTAATCAGGGCAATGTGTTTGCAAAACAGCATTATTTATACCGAAATATTTCACCGAGAAAGGTCAGCATCTGAAATTGAAGGTTAGTGAGGGATGAAATACCAGGGTCACTGTAATCGCTGCAAAGTCTGCAGAGGGCCTTGGTTACTGCCGCATTAGACACATTTGAAAACTATTCAATAAATCCAGGCTGGTATCCAGCGTCAGACTTCTAGGAAAAACGAGCTCAGTTGTCCGAACCGACCGGCAGAAGCAGAGCGGGCAGCTCGGTGGAGGGTCGGCTGAGCCCAGGAAGTGTGCGCCTGGAGACCTGGCCCACCCATCAGATGCTTGGCAATCACCATGCTGGGTTGCCAAGCAACCACCCAGCCTCTCCGGGGCTCTACGCAGGGCCACCGGGAAACTGATGACTGAGCCAGGACCAGGGAAGGGCGGAGCAGCTGGCAGGAACTTTGGTTTGGACTCCACAACAGGTGGCAGCAGGCGGATCCTCCGTACCCCTCACCCTCCACGTCCCACCCCTCCCAGGAGAGGACCAGCATACACCATCATTTTGATAATGCCTTCAGTCTGCACCCCCCCTTATCTAACCTGATCCCTAAAACACCCCAGGAGACTGAGAAGAAGATGCTCAGGCCCCGGAGGTGGCTGGTCCCGGCCTCTGCTGACCCCCAGGCCTTGCCCGGGGAGGTCCGACTGCAGAGGGTCCTCCCCTCTGCAGAGGACACCTCAACCCCCTTGCTCTAGGTGCTGTCCCCAGCTCTCTGTTCCGTGGTCCAATGCTGAGCTCATTGGCAGAGAGGGCGAGAGAGAGGCCACCACGTGGGCACTAGTGGGTTTGGGCACTGCTGCCTGAGTCTCCTCCCGCCTGGCAGAGAACCTGCCCCAGGCGAGGTCTATGGTCCCATCCTGCTTGGGAGTCAGAAAAGGCAGGGTGACTCAGCAACCTGCTCAGCTGCTCAGCAGCTCCCTTTATTAGGCCTGGGCCGAATCGGGGTTTCTAGACCCCTCCACCTGACCACAGCCTGGGACTGTTCCTGCTCCCCTTGCAGCTGCAGCCAGGCCCCTCCCTGCCTCATAGCCAGGCCTCCCCCAGCCCAGGCACCGTGCACCCGGGCCAGCAGGTCCACCCCAGCCCCTCTCGCTTTCCTGGGGCTTTTCCTGTCTCGTCCCACCCGCTCCACCTCCGTGAAGCCTTCTGCTCGGCGTGACAAGGCCCTCCTCGGGAGGCCCGCAGCGCCCGGGTGGCCTTCCACACCACAGAGCACGCACCGGCACATGCCGTTGTTCAGGTGTCTGCGTGTGTCCACCAACTCGGATGAGATGTTCCTGCCACAGACCCAGGGGCGTTCACTCATCTGCTCATTCCTTCACCCTCCAGGCCTCGTGCGGGGCAGGGGGTCTGTCCGCTGATGGACCCTCTTCCCCTGGAACTGTGTCTGTCACAGAGCGGGCACTTGGCAAACAGTTGAAGAATCTATTTATTCATGCATTCGCCATCCATCCATCTATTCATCCATCCATCCGTTCATCCATCCATCCATCTGTCCATCCATCTGTCCATCTGTCTGTCTGTCCATCTGTCCATCTATCCATCCATCCATCCATCTGTCCACCCATCCATCCATCTGTCCATCCATCTGTCCACTCATCCATCCATCCATCTGTCCATCCGTTCGTCTGTCCATCTGTCCATCCGTCCATCCATCTGTCCATCCATCCATCCATCTATCCATCTGTCCATCTATCTGTCCACCCATCCATCCATCTGTCCACTCATCCATCCATCCATCTGTCTATCCATTCATCTGTCCATCTGTCCATCTGTCCATCCATCTGTCCATCCATCCATCCATCTGTCCATCTGTCCATCCATCTGTCCATCCATCTATCCATCTGTCCATCCGTCCATCCATCTTTCCATCCATCCATCTGTCCACTCATCCATCCATCCGTCCATCCGTCCATCTATCTGTCCACCCATCCATCCATCTGTCCACTCATCCATCCATCCATCTGTCTATCCGTTCGTCTGTCCATCTGTCCATTCGTCCATCCATCCATCCATCCATCCATCCATCCATCTGTCCATCGATCCATCCATCTGTTCACCCGTCCATCCATCTGTCCATCCACTTACCCCCCCATCATCCATCCCTCTACCTTTCTACTCATCGTATATTTATCTGTGCATCCACTCATCTATCTATCCATCCACCTGACCATACGTACATACGTGCATACGTACATACGTACATACGTACATACTCCACAGCAACAGAAATGCTAAAGGAAACGGTGCCGTCAGCTTAGCTCCTGTGTGGCACGTGGGGCTCAGCAGCGGTGGAGCGGGAGCTTGGCATGTGTTTATTGGCCCTACACACGGGGAAAGGCCATGCACTTGGGCCCTAGCGCCGGAGCCCGTGAGGACTACTCCTGTGGCGGTGGGAAGGAAGGAAGGATCCTCCCATGATCTGCCTTCGGCGGCAGAGAAACGTCAGAAGAAAGCAGAGGAAGAAGAGGGGCCCAGGCCCCAGAGAGGACAACCCTGCCTGCAGCCCCTTTCTGGACAGGAAGGTCTGGCCGGCACCAGCTACACATTCGCAAGGCCTAATGCAAAGTCAAAACGTGCTGCTTCTTCAAAAAGCAGCAAAGAGTGCCTTTCAAGGTGCTGAAACACAAACCCCTTCCCTTTCTTCCACGTCTCTCTCTCGACGTTCACGGTGGCTTCGGTTTGTGAGGTTGGATCTATCATTCTGAGCAAAGAAAAATTTACATTTTAAATTATTAGCACGGATTTTACCATTCATCTTTATATTGTGCAACGCCAGTTTTAAATGCAAATGTGAGAGCCTTTAACGCGTATGCAGAATCACCGAAATTGTATAATTCATATTTTATAGCCCGTGCATGAATATGCATTTCCTTCTCACCAGAACGGTGGGAACGCCGCGCAGAGTGAACTCGGCTGTCTCGACTTCCGTTCCGAGGGGTGCATTTCGCCGGCACGCTGGCTCTGGTGCCCTGGGGAGGGGGAGGGGCAGACACAAGCGCCACGGCCCTATCTTTCCTGATCCTTCTAGGTCCTTCCGTTCCACATAAGTGCTCGGCTGATGCAGGCACATAGAGGAATTAAAGGGTCTGAGGTCCCTTGGTCGTTTGTGTTTCTTAGGAGTTGGCACCTTCCTTCTGCTTTCAAGTGACTCTGGGTCTAATGGACAGTGCAGCCGCGCGGGGCGGCCCAGGCCACGCTTTGCCGTCGATGTAACGCGCTTCCCCCGCACCCCGAGTCCCGCTGAACCGCCCCACCGCGGGAGCCACCGGAATCGTGTGCTCGTGGGGCGCTGTGTGCAAACGGAGGGGCAGGATTGATGGGCTCATGGTACCTGCAGCTGGTCCACGTACACGCCAGTGCCCATTGGACTTGGCTCACAAACACAAGTTCAGAGTTTAAGGATCATTAAGAATTAAAGGTGGCAGCAGCACAGCGTTAAACTGAGCACAGCCCTCCTGAGTGAGGGGCCCTGTGGGACCACAGCTCCTGCGCCCGGCAGGTAGGCACAGGGTAAGGCTGGCAGCCCCATGCGGAGCCTGCAGTAGCTGGGCCTTCTTCCCCATCGCCAGGCCTGCCTTGGGCCCAGAGTAAAGGGAGGATCCATTGGAATGTGAGAGACAGGGTTTCAGTGGGGAGCCCCTCTGCTGCCTCAGCTCCCACACAAATGCTCATGCGCACACACGCACACACGCACACACCCACACACATGCACAGTATGCACACAACCACACAAATACACAGTATGCACACACATGCACACACCCACACACATGCACACACCCACACACATGCACACATGCACATGCACACATGCACGCAATGCGCACACATGCACGCAATGTGCACACACACTTGCACACATGCACGTGCACACACACTTGTATACATGCACACATACAGCTGACCCAAAGCCTCCTGGCCAGCTCACCCGGTGCTCAACAACACAGCAAACAAAGCAGGGTTCAGCTCCACAGGCTCCCACCAGAGCTCATGTTCCCATCCCTGGAGCGTGCAGACGTGACCCCCGAGCGGGACATGCGTGCTTCCACGGGACCCACAGTGTTCCCAGCAGCCAGGTGTGCTGAAGGCAGCTAATTTGGCAGAACGCCTGATTGTCTTGCTGGCAGCTTTCGAGCTGTTTATAAACTCCTCTTTGGGCACCGGAACGGCCTCACCTCTGTGACCTGCAGGTGAGCTCTTCTGCAGGGCCTGCCTGTAAGCCCACAGCCTTGCACACTGCGCCACACGTCCCTGTGGCCCCCAGCTGCCAGCAGCCTGGCACTGCGGACGACATCCTGCAACTCAGGCCAGCTGGAGACGCACGCCCGCGGGGGTGCCCCCGCCGAGAGGCAGTCCTGGGTACCTCTTGGAACCTGTCTTCAAAGCCAGGTCACGTCTTTCCAAAGATCCTCGACGATGAAACATGTTCCTCCGTTGAGGCTGGACACAGTTTTTGGAAACAGCTGCGGGTCCACGGGAACTAAGGCTGGGGTCTCAGGTGCACGGCCAGGACCACAGCTGAGTGGCCCTCGGACAGACGGCACCGCCTCCCTCCGTGGCTCAGTGTGTGGCCGCCGGTCTCAGACTGCCTGGGTTTGGATCCCAAGCTCAGAGAGGCACCACCTGTGTGAACTCGAGGAAGTCACAGGCCTTCCGAAGCCCCGCTAGAGTCCGGGTGCGAAGGACGGCACTTACCTCTGGGAGTTCTCCTGAGGACTGGCTAAGACCCAGGCTGGGAGGCCTGAGCACAGCCTCTGGCTCGTGGCAAACACTTGGTCAGGATTCGCTATGTCCATCCCCACCATTCAGGCTTGGAGGGCAAGCGCTCCGGGCCACTCCACGCAGCAGCCGCCAGCCACGGGTGACCAGTGACTGGGCAAGTGAACTCTTAGTTCGTGTGCATTTTAACTCATTTAAATGTACAAAGCCATGTGGAACCAGTGGGGGCCGTATTGGACGGCCCGACTCCAGGCGGTCATTTCCAGAACTCTCCATTTGAAAGAAGATAAAGGCTCTTTACTCCGGCAAGAGTGGGAAAGACAGAGCGCCGTGACCCCCTCGGGAAGCTCCCCGGGATTTATGAAGTGAGTCAAGGCCCTGAGAAGTCCTGCGTCCGTTACACTATGTCCATCCTGATGTTTCCTAAATTAATGGGACCGCAGACTCTCTTTGCTGTGCAGAGGCAGACAACACTCATGGACCCCCAGCAGAACATTCCAGAAGGGGAAATCTGTGTCTGCCGGAACAACGGAAAGCCCGTCTGGGTCACTGAGAATGACCGCAGAGCTCAGGAGTCAGTGCTAAGTCACCCGGGCATTCACTCAACAAACACGCGACACGCACGGCCGCAGGGCAGGTGGTGCCTGCAGCCAAGCGGTAACGGCCTTCTCCTACAGGCACACGGAGTCCCCACTGTCCCCGGACACCGCAGCGTGGGCTCAGCTGTGCTCCATGCGACACGTTCCTGGTTCCCCTCTGGAAGGCCCTGTGTTTAAAAGCTCCCTGGTGTCGCCACTGGGAGTCGGGTTTAGTCCCAGGGGTGGGGACAGCAGGGATGCAGGGCCCTCCCACCTCTCTGAATCCAGCCCAGGCTGGCTCCTGGCTTCCATGGCTGGTACTGCTCCATCTGAGTGGGGAAGTCAGCTCCAGGCCCCTGATGACAGGCTGGACCCAAGGGGAAGGCAGGCACGTCTTTCTGTCCCCGCCCAGTCCCCCAGCAGAGGCGTGGGCATGGCCCTGGCGGGCGTGTGGGGCTCCGCACCCGCTCTGCCCTCCCCGGGCCGCTGCCCAAGGCACAGACACAGGTGCCTTGCCCATCCACTTCCAGCCAGCACGGGGACCTTTAGTGAACTTTAGAGAGAAAAAAACAAAACACGCATCGGCATCTCCTTAAGATGCTCAGTGAAGCGATTGGCCCACACGCCCATGGGGGCCTCTGGACAAAAGCCCGAATGGGGGGCGGAGACCAGACTTGCCAGGTCTGCTTAGTGCAAAGGGGGCGGTGCCTGGCGAGGTGCTGGGGCGCAGCTTATGTATAAAAGAACAGTGCTCTCAAGCAAGCCTCGGGGTTTCCACACACACGCTCCGAGCTCCTGCTGCTGGCACCGCCGAGCGCCCCCCCAAGGCTGTCCCTACCCCCCAGGAATGCTGCAAAGCCCCCGAAGCAGGCAGCCCGGCCTCTCAAGCATCCAAACCCCGTCCTGCGCCCCAAGTCCACAGGGGACTTTTGAGGTCAGTCCTTGGGCACCAAGACCAAAGAGGCACAAAACAAGTCACAGAAATACCGGCCCCGCGGCCCCTGTCCAACACGTTGCCAGGATTTCCTGCCTCTGCTGCTCCCATTAAATCTGCCGCCTTCAAAGCTTCGTCCGTCCTCTGGGGCCAGGCTCGGGGACGGGGTTCCATGCGTCCCTGGCACACTCTGCAGAGGACCCTGCCCCAGGCCAGGCCCCAGCACAGGCCCCTGCAGCACATTAAGAGAAACAAAGGCAAGAGGAGGAAAAGGCCACTCTCGGGTTCAAAACCGACAGGGTGGATGGTGCAGGGGGAGGGAGGTGTTTCAGGAGACTTCACTGGGCGCCAGGGCCGGTTGAGAGACTCGGGAGAAAAGGAGGTCTGTGTGGCCGGGAGGGGTGCTCAGAGGCTGTCTGGTCGTCTCTTGGAGTCCTGGGAAGAGATAGAGGGGCCCGGGCAACGGGCGTGGCGAACACTGCGGTGGAGGGCACCTGAGACCCCTTTGAGGTTCTCCTGTCTCAGGAGTTGGCATTCAGGATGCTCGGGTCACCTTTGCGGCTGGAGGCAGGAGGAAGCACCTGTGACCTCCCTCCAGAGACCTGGGTCTCTTGGGTCACAGCCTGTCCCAGGGTCACCCTCATCTGTAGGAAGACTCAGTTTCTCCTCTGAACCGGGCCATGGACTGGTTGAGTTGTCAGGTGCGTTTCGGTCCCAGCTGTCTACTGGTAAGCTTTCTCGTTTGAAATACAGAATTAGCCCTGGCTCAGCAGTTAGAGCGTCGGCCCGCGGACCAGAGAGTCCCAGGTTCGGTTCCCACTAAGGGAACGTACCGCGGTTGCAGTTTGTCCCCGGCCTCGGTTGGGGTCGTGTGGGTGGCAACCAGTCGATGTGTCTCTTTCACATGGATGTTTCTCTCTCTCTCTTGCTCCCTCTCTCCCTCCCGCTCTATCTGAAGATAAATGCAAAAGTCCTCAGGTGAAGATAAAAAAATATATATAAAGTTATGTATTAGCAAATATTCAGCGTGTCTCTGGCCAAGCAGTTTGCACAAAGAAGGCGATTCATAAATATTGGGTCACTATCTGTGCTTCAGAGAGGCTCCAAGTAACCGTCGGCCACGCTTGGTCCCGTCCTCAGCGCCACCCAGCGCCACCCGTTCAGTCAGGACGGGCTCTCGGGGCCGACGTTGTCCCCGATCAGCTCCTGGTGACAGCGGCTGTCACAAGATGACCCCACACAGTCCCCGACGTAAAATTGTCACCTCCCTACCCGCCTCCGACACAGGCTTGGCCGCCCTCCCAGACACTTAACTCTTCCGCGTTCTTTGAACTTTCATTTTCGGGCCCAAATGATAGCGGGGGAGAGACATCCGAGTCAAAGCAAACAGCAACTCTGCGAGGCACGTCTGCAACTCCTAATGGCGCTCATCCGTCACCGTGCGCCGGCGGGGACGCCGCATCCGCAGCCCACTGTAATAACTGCATATTGAACAGCGAGGCTTGATTTATTAGCCGTGAGACTCCACGCGCAGGCCGCTATTGACAAATGGCAGCAATTTTAGACGCCCCAGATCAATACCCTTTAATCGAGTCAAATCTCGACAAATTAAATTAACACGACGTTCCAAAAGTCGCCCCGAACTAGGCAGACGAGTGTTTGTGAGGTCCCCACGTGGCTGGATGACACCTGCGTCACCGCCGTGGGTCCGCGGAGGTGTTTTCATCTACTTACTGCAAACTCGAGACGCCCGCCGGGTGATGTTGTTCAGCCGCCGTGCCTGGGTCCCTCTGAGCCCTGTGGTTGGACACAGATAAGTCTGGAAGCAAGTGTGTCCCGCACCTGTTCACCGGGACCTGCCACACTTCCTGGGCGAGGACGCGATCGGCTTAGGGCTCCCGGAGACCAGAAGCAGATCCCAAGTCCGCCCGCCCCAGGTGACCAGGTGAGCTTGGACGAGTCGCACGTAACCGTTTTTCATCCACAAAACAGACACGATGCTCATCATGGGCGTCTTCGAATCTGCAGTGACATTACGCAGAAGAACACATCTGACAGACCTGGGCTAAGCCGGGCACAGAAGAGGCACTCGGGCACGACCCGCAGGGGTCCTAGCTAACAGCAGCTGACGAGGCTGCCTCCGCCCAAAGCCGGGAGCCTCGTGCCGGCACCCACAGCCGGACTGTGTCCGGGAAGACCGGGTCCCCGCAGAGCTGGAGGTTGGCAGGAAATCAGATCCAGGTGGGCATTCCCACGGGTTCACTTTGGAGATCCTTCACACGTGGAATTTTTCCAGTGTCCCCAGGGAGCCCCTGCTTCCGTACATTCAGGTGTGAATCATGGCCCCATCTGGAGACGCTCAGGGAAGACGCAGGAGCCTGCTGGTCTCCGTCAGCCGTGAGCGATGTCAGAGGCTTGGAGACTGCCCTGCGCCCGCCCGGCGCCGGACGGAGCCTGGCCCGTGGCAGCCCCACAAGGTCTCCGGGAGCCCTGGAGGCAGCGGTGCCATGGGGCCTCTGCTGCTGGGTCCAGGTGGGAACAGGTAGCACCATTCGGGCAGGTGCTCCGTGTAGGACGCGCCCAGCTTGCTGGGCCAGCGGCTCAGAGCAGTGCTGTGGTCGGTGGGGTTTGCTGTGCCGACCCCCACTCTTCCTAAGCGTCGACCCCTCCGCGCTGGTTGCTGTGACTCCGGACCCAACGAGGGGGGCGGACGTCTCCAGAGCACCCCTCAGCACTGGGCGAGCAGGTGGGGGACAGCGAGCCTCAGCCTGGCCTTCGTTCCTGCTGCGCTGTGGTGTCCAAGGGGTCCTGGACCTTGAGCCCTCACCACCTAGAAGGGTCGCTGACACCTGGGCCTCCGACACTGCGAGTCCCCTGCCAGACTGTGATTGCTGGGACAGACGCCCCAGACCAGGCGGCCTGAGTGACAGACATATTCCGGACAGTTCTGGGGCCCAGCCGCGAGATCCAGGTGTCGCTGCAGGGGAGGCCATTCCTCTCTTCCAACTCCTGGGGCTGCCGACAGTGCCGAGCCCGGGCCGTCATTCCCAGCGCCCTCCCCTCTTCCCGGTCTGTGTCCTCCCCTCTCACAAGGACAGTGGCCGTCGGACTGAGGGCGCCACCCGAACAATCCAGGGTGATCTCACCCCAAGATCTCTCGAGACACGGGCAAAAATCCTCTTCCCAAACAGTCATGGTCACAGCTTCATTGTCATGGTGTGGAGGTATCTGTTGGGGGCCCCAGTCACATGTCCAGCACCTAACAGGTGCCTCAGTCACATCTGCAGAATGAATGAATGAACGAACGAATGAACGAACGAACGAACGGACAAGCAGCTGCTGCCCCTGACAGCAGTCAGCAGACAAACAGAGGCTGGCAGCTGGACGCTGGACGCCCAGCATGGACGCAGGGTGGGACTGAGGCTGAGGCCCTGCAGGCCCAGCAGGACGCCAGCTGCCTGGTTCCAGGCCGCTGCAGGGCAGGCACTTACTCGATTCAAGCAACAAGCACGTGTGAGGACACCTTCCTTGGAGCCCGCCCGGCCCTGTGCCAGCAGACAGCAGTGCCAAACCAGAGAGCCGGACCTAGCCTCCCTCCATCACACGTGTGTGCAGGTGTCTGTGTGGGTCCATGCATGTGTGTCTGTGCAGGTGTGTGTACGTGTGCAGGTGTGTGTATGCATGCAGATATGTGTATATGTGCAGGTGTGTGTGTGTCTGTGCAGGTGTGTGTGTGTTTTTGCAGGTGTGTGTGTCTGTACAGGTGTGTGTGTAGGTGTGTGTGTGTCTGTACAGGTGTGTGTGCTGGTGTGTGTACACGTGCAGGTGCATGTGTGTCTGTGCAGGTGTGTGTGTGCCTGTGCAGGTGTGTATATACATGCAGGTGTGTGTGTGTGCCTATGCAGGTGTGTATACACATGCAGGTGTGTATGTGCCTGTGCAGGTATGTATACACATGCAGGTGCATGTACATAAGCAGGTATGTGTATATAAGCAGGTGTGTGTACATATGCAGGTGTGTCTGTGCAGGTGTGTGTGTGTGTACAGGTGTGCATACATGTGCAGATGTGTGTGTGCAGGTCTGTGTGTGTCTGTGCAGGTGTGTGTGTGTTTTTGCAGGTGTGTATGTCTGTGCAGGTGTATGTTTGTGTAGGTGTGTGTGTATGTCTGTACAGGTGTGTGTGTAGGTGTGTGTGTGTCTGTACAGGTGTGTATGCTGGTGTGTGTACACGTGCAGGTGCATGTGTGTCTGTGCAGGTGTGTGTGTGCCTGTGCAGGCGTGTATATACATGCAGGTGTGTGTGTGCCTATGCAGGTGTGTATACACATGCAGGTGTGTATGTGCCTGTGCAGGTATGTATACACATGCAGGTGCATGTACATAAGCAGGTATGTGTATATAAGCAGGTGTGTGTACATATGCAGGTGTGTCTGTGCAGGTGTGTGTGTGTGTACAGGTGTGCATACACGTGCAGATGTGTGTGTGCAGGTCTGTGTGTGTCTGTGCAGGTGTGTGTGTGTTTGTGCAGGTGTGTGTGTGTGTGCAGGTGTGCATACACATGCAGGTGTGTGTGTGTGCAGGTGTGCACGTGTGCCTGTGGATTGGTGCTGGCATATTTCGGTGAGTGTGAACAGGAAACATTCCAGGACACCTATGTGCTCTCCAGGCCCGTGATTCCTGTCTTGTCAGAACATCAGCACTGAACACTATGAGACATGCACGGGGCTAGTTAACATAAAGGCCATGAAACTTGTGCTTCTGTGCAGCCTCGTGCAGAAGCAAATGTCCTCAGGCTGACGAGGGCCCCTGAAAGGAGAGGTGTCTTCTCAACGACAAGCAGGAAGAAAAGCCCCTGGTTTCAGGGCGTCCACACACGGCCTCCCCTGGCTGGGCCCCCTGGTATCCACGGCACTGGGGCAGGGGTGACGCGGGAATGCGTGGTTTGCGGCACCTGCCAGGAGCCAGACGAGGTGGCCGACGCGTCTCACTGACTGCCCCGCCCGGTGGCTCTGCTTGCTCCCTGACCAGATGGGACACCGCGCTCAGCCATGTGCAGGCGCCCATCCAAGGTCACACAGCCAGTGCCGGACCAGATCGGTGCTCGGGCGCAGAGGGCCTCACCGTGGGGCGCGGGCCGTGGTGGGCATGATGTCATTGCCCAACCACCCTGCCCAGGCTCCCCCTGGAGCCCAGGGAGGGCTCCTCCCAAACAACCCTGTTTTCCCCCAAATAGCTGGGCCAGGGTTATCCTGATGAACATAATATCCTGGACAAACAGAGAACCAGAACACGGTTCCGAATGCTCCCTGGTGTGGACGGCGACGTGCGGGGCGGCGGTGGTGAGACAGGCGCCTCCCTCTGAGGCCGGGCGGCTCCAGGGCTCGCGCGCCCCGGCCGTCTGCCTGCACGGAGAGCGGGGACAGGCCTCCTCGGGGAGCCCCCCGTGTCTGGGTGGAGGTAACCAGAATTTACTACGGAAGACTGCCTCGGAGAGCTGGTAAAATGGATGTTTTGAATCTTAATTTCCCCTCTCTTAGGCACCATCTTTCATGAAGAATTTTCCACGACTCACCCCTGTCCACAGCCTCCATCTATTTTTAATGACATCCCTGCCGACCTCGTATATTCCCTGTCCCCTGTTAACATCCAAGGGGCTGGTTCCTCACCATGTCCGCCTCCTCCCAGCCCTCCCAGCCCTCCTGTCACCGGGGCCTTCGGTAGCCGCCCCTCCCCCAGGCTGGCCTTTGCATTCTCCATTCCTTCAAGAAGCCCAGGCCCTGTTCCCCAGCCAGGTGAACCCCCTTCCTGGAAGCTGCCCTGCCCTCTCCTTTGGGGCTACTGCTCAGACACAGGCCACAGACAGGGACGCAGCGGCGTGTCTCGGCCTCACCATGACCACGTGATTCCTGTCTCGGGGTTGCCACTGGAAAGCGCCAGGGGCCATCAGGCTGGGCCTGGCTTTCCCCTGGGCTCCGGAGACCCCCCTTTTAAGTTTGAAACGTTAAATCCGTGGCACGGAGATGAGATGTGGGCATGGAGTCCCCGAGACAGAGGCGCGAATCCCGGCCCCCTCCAGGGGGTGACGCTGGACGGTCGACCCCCTCTCCGCCTCATTGTCCTCGCTGCAAAGACAGAAGCGGTGGCCCTGGCCGGTGTGGCTCCGCGGTTAGAGCGTCGGCCTGCGGACCAAAGACCGAAGCGGTGTAGGTGGCCAGGCGCTCCGACGAGGAAGAACCCGAGACACGGCTCACACGTGGCACGTGGGAGGTCGAGAAGGGTCCAGGGCGTTGCGGCCGAGAAGGAAAAGCGAACCGGCCGCAGGCACCGGGGAGCCAAGTCCGACTGCAGCCGGCAGCGGGGCGCCTCAGCCCACACCTGCCCTTCGACCCAGCCGCTCGGAAACGCGGACCCACGGCTGCCAGCGAGCCACACTCGCGCGCCCACCGCGGACTATTTATGGAGACATCCCGCCCGTCAAGGGAGACGTATGCGCTATATAAATACAAAGGATAACCCTGCAAATTCCAAGTCGTGCTAACAGGCTGCAAATCAGTACTTGGGCTGGGTCCCAGACACCAAGAGAAAGTGTGATTAAGTGCGACTTTTTAAAGTTTTGTTTGGATTTATTCCTAAAAGCCCCTTCACCGGGAGACGCGGGCTCCTCGCACAGACGGCTGCCCAGTCGTGAATCAGACGCAGATCTTGAGCGGTGTCCAGAGGGAGCCAGGAGGGAGGAGGACAGGGACAGGCACAGAATTAAGATCTGTTGGGACCTGTCTCTGGGCTGGGGGTGCCGTGCCCACACCTTCCAGGCGTCCCCCGGCGCTGTGTGGGTGGCGCACCTGGCCATGTAGGGGCGTCTCAGAGATTAGCAAGCCCCGGCTAAGAAGTGACCGAGAGACATGGGAGACGGCAGGACCGCGGGTGGACACTCAGCCAAGACAGCGCTGAGGTCAGGGCCCTGCCCATCCAGAGGCAGCTGCTTGCTCTCTGCCCGGTCGGTGTCTGGAATGTTAGCACACGGAACCGAGGTCCACCCTCCGCAGCATCCTCCCCACGGGGCCAAAGCACAGAGGCAAGGTTCCCGGCGCCACAGAGCCCCCAGGAGAGAGTCTGGGCCGTGGCTCTCGGCAGTTGCTTCGGAGAGTCCTCGTCTGTGAAATGGGCCTATCAGTCTCCCCGCGGGGCCATGTCAGGTTCCCTGAGGGGCCCAGACGGCTGCAGGCCTCACCTATGAGCTCCGGTCTCCGGCCCACAGAAGCGGATGAGGTTCAGCCCAGCCACCAGAGTCCTTACGCCCCGCAGGGCACGGGGAGTTCCCCACCTTCCTGGAGACTGTGGGGGGGTGGGCCATCTCCCCGGCTCCCCGCTCACTCCCAGCCTCTCTCTCTGCCCCCTATCTGCTCCGCTCAATTTGGAGAGGTTGCATTAACCTACTGTTTTCTTTCCTGTGTGTCTGATGCCTCGTCATGGGGGGCCCGGCTGACCCTGGAGAGACCACCCCTGCCAGGAGCCACCGATGCCTGGGGCCAGCGTGTGCCTCACCCTGGAGCGCTGTTCCAGATGCAGACAGGCGAGCCCACCCACGCCCCACACCGCCTCTGTGTCCGGGTCCCGGCCCCCGGCCCTAATCACCCAGCGCAGGTACAAGACACCCAGGGGCAACCCCGACGCCCCAGAGCCACCGAAACTATTCAAACTGGCCAGTCCTGAGCCCTCCCTTCCGGCAGAATCAACAACAAAGCCTCTTGCCCGGGACCTCCTCCGCCCCGGGCCCCCCCGACCGACCCCGCGCTTCCTCTGTGGCCTGTGTGGCCTGAGGGTCCCTCCCCTCGGGAACTGTGAGCAGCGAGCTGCCTGTGCAGGTGCAGTTGTCCCCTGACCCGATGGCCCATCACCCCAGCAGTCACAGAATCTACACTGGGCACCAGGAGTGACAGGCTGTGAGTGCGTCCGTGTCTCCTTCCTCTTCGGGACCTCTGCTGCCCCTCTCCGGCCAAGGAGTCGGCCGGGACTGCTGGGGGCCGGCCTGGGGATGGGGCAGGGCCCGCCGGTGCTGGGGATGACCTGAGCGCCCTCCGCGCCAGCCTCTCTGGCGTGACAGCCACTCTGCCCCTGCCCCCTCTGTGGTCCACTTCCAGCCTCTTCAGGACCCGTCCAGCAAGAGGAGTCCTTCACCTGGGGGCTCTCCAAGACCCCCACTCAGTGGAGACCTGGGCCCTGGGGGGAGGTGTCCCCAAGCCAGCATGGGGCTTCCCAGACTCACATGCTTCTGCTTCCCGGGGACCTAGGGACGGTCCTTGCCCACCCGCGATGGGAGGAAAGGCCTTGTACACCTCTTTGGCCAATGAAGAAAGTATGACTTCCCAGAAGAGGCCTCGAAGGGCTGCTGTGAGGACATCCAGAAACTTCTTCTCCAGCCACAATAATTTAGGGAGCCCCTGTGACCAGGGGTGCACCCTGAGGCATCATACGAAGACATGTGCATTCTGGATTGTTCTCGGGTGACTCCCCCCCCACGCCTGTGTAAGGGACACACAGACAATCTGGGTGGGGGCTGCTGGTCACGGCACATAGCCCAGCCCATCCTGACTAACGCAGGGCTGGACAGAGGGACCCCTGGCCGGGGGCCTCCAGGACGACCAGCGCGGGCATCTGCAGACAGAAGGAAAGACGACAGACCGTGCCATGTGACTGCATCAGAGGGAGGCTCACCTCCCAAGCGGCTGTCCCCTGAGTGGCTGAGCGAGAGTCTCGAAGGTCCCCGGGGCGTCCCCCGCGCGTGGGTCACAGGGCGGCACTGTCTTTCTTTCCCAGAAGATCTCAGGCGCACGCGCAGGCAGGGCGTTTGCTTCTGACCATGCCGAGTCCACCGTAATTTTAACGAATGTTCCTGAGTGTCGAGTCTACGCAAGCCGAGGTATCTCGCTGCGGACCGGCACCGCCGTTCCCCTCCGGAGGCGGGTATTCGAGGAGGGTTCGCTCGTCAGTGTGTGGACGGTCCGCTGTCACCCACCTACCCTCCGCGTGTGCCGTTTACGCTTCGGAGTGGGGTGTGGGATGGAACCCACCGCGCTGCACCTGAGGGGCTTCTGCCAGCTTCTAGCCACAGCTGGACTCGCAGGACGGACTTCTGTGGAGGGTCATGCCCAGTGGGTGCCCTGATGCGGGAACTGGGCGCTGGGGCCACACCCCACCTGGCACTCCTCCTGGCTCGGACCGCAGCCCAGGGGCTTGTGCCTGGCAGACTTGGCTTTCTCACTTAGCAACGAGGGTAATAAGGGCGCCGCCTCTTTGCAAAGTTCGCGCTCAGAGGAGAAGGGGTGCCAGGGGTGTGCCATGGCGCCCGGCAGTCAGAGCTCCCCACGGGATCCTCCCCACACAGACCTGTCGGGTTCATTAGCTTTGAACACGCTGTTTCTCCACCTCCAGGTCAATGTCCGGGGAAACCATCCTCTTACATTGCCAGGCATGTGTTTTTATCTCCCGTATTCAAGAGAGGTGACCCCAAGATGGGGACACTGCCTGTGGCCCTAATTGGGGAAATGTATTCCTGGGAAGTGTGGTCAGCTTCGTGATCTCTGTGCATCAGCGATTGGCTCCTGGGGTTCAGGGACCACACCCCATTCACCAGGGGGTCACGAATCCCCCCTCCTCCCCGGGACTCAGGCCAAGGCTCTGGTCAGCAGCGGCCTGCTATCGGGGTGCTGAGCTCTGGCCACCCTCACCCAGCGAGACATGCACTGCTGTCTCGGGGGGACTCGGAGCTGGGGTCTCACAGAAGCTGACACACTCACTTGGTCCCTGGAAGCTGCCCTGCCCACTGCCCCTCGACCCAGCCACCACCCACGTAGCGCCCCAGCCACGCATACCAGTGTCTCCAGAGCCCACCTAGCACCAACCCAAGACCAGCCCCAGAAGGGCCGGCTGACCCAGGGTCAATCTCCTTTCAGCCGGGGGCCTCGCTGTCCCCAGATGAAGGGGTGAACCATGGTCCTCACCCTTGGCTGCACATTAGGGTAAGATCAGAGCCTGACCCCCCAAGGCCTGATGACATGCATCTCGGGACCCCGGCCTCTGCGTTTGTATGACTCCCCGGGGGTTCCAGCGGCAGCCAGAGGCGGGGGGGGGGGGGGTAGGCTGTATCTGTGCTTCTCGAAATGGTCCCTGGGGATGACAGCAAGGGTTCTTCTTGGACACGCACAGTTCCCAGCCCCCACCTCAAATCAAGAATCAGAAACTCTGGGGGGGCCCTCTGGGGTTTCCCCCACACCTGGAGGTTGCTGGGCTCCAGCGTCCTGAGCCCCTCGGCTGTCCCCAGCCGCTCTCCTGACTCCAGGGCTGCCCACCAGCCCTTCCTCCTGCAGAACAGCTGCCTCCAGGCTCCCGAAGGAATGAACAGGACACCGTGCGAGGGCTCAGCGTGGCCAGTGTTTGACAAAGTCAGCTCTGTGGTGGATCCGTGTTGATATGGCAGCAGGAGCCAGTCTGCTGCCAAGACGGGAGCCTGCCGGTGTTGCCTCTGGAGAAGGACGGAGGGCAGGGCAGGCTTCTCGCGGGAATCAGGCCGGGGGCCCAGCGCACCTGGGCCTTGGGGACCTCGGCCCTGCAATCCAACACAGACAACAGGGGCTGAGCCCCGGAGGGGACCAGAGCAGCCTGACACGGGGCCTGGACCAGGAGGGGGGCCAGGTGTGGGAAGTGGGGGGTCCCGCCGGCAGAAGCCCCTTGAGAGGTGGGCGCCCGAAAGAAAGTGGATGGAGGAGGGAGGGTCCCCGGCCGGCCTGGCTGCCCAGGGCACAGGATCTCGCCATACCCAGCTCGTTGGCGGCTCAGGAACACATGGAAAGGGACCCATTCTCGATCTGCTATGACGAATGTGTGGTGTGTCCCTGGAGGTTCCCCGCCACACACTCCAAGTTCTAACCTGGTGGGAGTCCCGGTTCCCATGCACTTAGCCCCCTGTCGCCCCGGCACGGGAACCTGCAGTGCGCAGTGATGGCCGCCAGATGGCAGCGTCACCACCACGAGGCCCAGTGGGGCGGGGCTCTCCCAGTAGCTACTTTGTACCATCTGGGGGGATGGAGAGGGGCCGGAGGTGGAAACAGAGGAGCCGCCTGAACCGAGTCAGGGTACATCGGTGAACCCAGTGCTCAGAAACCGAACACACCCGCTCAGCCCTCTGAGCGCTTGCCCTGCCCTGACAGCCCCCCTTGCCACCCCCCCCCCTGTTACCGCCCTTCCGCCCCCTCCTCCCCTCCCCACCAGGCTTAAGGCGGCTCTTCAAATCCCTCAGGGTCTGCGAGTTCCTTGAGAACGTTTCAGTTTTGTATTTTTATTTCCGAGTCTAAAACATACCTTCCCAGATCTAAAGGCAGAACTTTTGCAGCTTCGTGTCCTAAATACACTCTTTTCTCCATCCTTATCCCAGAAACTGAACCGAAGCGGTTCAGAGATATTCTCCGGGGTCCAGAGAACCCGTCCTTCCGGACAGACCCTTGCATGTCCCTGTTTGATAAACATGAGGTTAAGACCAACAGCTGACCCCTGCCAGCGCTCAGCGGGGCTGAGGTGCCTGAGGCCCCCGCTGCCCGAGGAGCAGACAGGGTCCTAACCCAGCGCAGGCTGTAGGTGGGGACTGGGGCTGGGCAGCCTGACCCAGCTCCCGCTCACCTTGGGACCATACCACTTCCTGCTGACTTCCTGGAACCCCCATCCCTAATCTCCCCATGTCCTCCTTTTCCTCCCTCCAACTGGAAATGCAGTAGGGTGGGGGAGGGGCTCTGAGCCTACAGAATTGCTTTTGGAGAGGGTAGCAGGGCCTAATTTAAGCTAGAGTGTTCATGACTATTTGTGGCTTATCCTGCCCTCCCTGCTGGGGGGTTGTGTCCTTTCCCTGCTGGGGAGGGGAAGTGGCTATGCAGGGCTGACCAGAGATGCTGCCCGGTGGCCACAGCTCATGGTGATGTTTGTCCTGAGCTTCCTCTGGAAGACAGAGCAAACCCACCAGCAAGGGCTGGTCATTCCGGCTCTCAGAGAGATGTCCTCGAACAGCTCCCCCAGGGCCAGTGTGGTACCCAGGACCCCAGAGCATCTGCGAGGCGGCCAGACGCAGAGGGCTGCGGAGGGGCATCCAAGAGACAGGCCAGCTGTGCCCCAGGGCCCTGGCGCTTCCGGCTGATGCCAGGGCAGGGTGTTGTTTTCCAGGTCGCGCCGCTCCTGCCCTGCGCCTCAGGCAGCCTGCGAGGCCTCATAAATCTGCCCTGCATGGAGTCCAGGACGTAATTGAGTCTCTCAGGCAAACAGGGAGAGCTGAGAGGCAGGAACCGCTGAGCTGATGGGCCACAGAGGAACATTAATGGAGTGAGTCTGCCCAGCTTGAAACAAAACACCCCCCAAGAGCCAGCCGGCAGATCGCGGCTCAGCAAAGCCAGGCGGGTATTCCCTCGGGCTCCAACCTGACATAACCCTCCTTCCAAAGTGGCAAAAGCAAGGGGGGTGGCAGCTCTGCATATGCGTGTATGTGCATGTGTGTGTGTGTGTGCATGTGTACACCCATGAGTGTATATGTGTGTGCATGCAATGTATGTGCGTGTGCATGTGAGTATGTGTGTGTGCATGCACTATGTACATGTGTGTGCATGTGTGTGCACGTGTGCATGCATGTGTGTGTGCATGTGTGTGGGTGTGGGTGGGTGTTTGTGTGCATGCATGCATGTGTGTGCATTGTGTGCACACATATGCGTGTGAGTATGTGCGTGCACATGTGCATGCATGTGTATGTGTGCATGTGTGTGGGTGTGGGTGGGTGTTTGTGTGCATGCATGCATGTGTGTGATAGAGAGAGAAAGAATCTGCGTGAGCCAGCCTCTTTGAGAAAGAGCCTTGAAATATTCGGCAAGGGGCTTGCTGGTGGGAATAGAGGCAGAGGGGACGGAATTGAAGTTGGTAGGCAGCGTGGGGGAGGCATCATTAGCAGGGAATTCCTGCATGTCTGGAAGTGGTCTTACCAAGGTCACCTGGCCTTCCTCCCCACCCGGGCTGTGCCCACCATAACTCTGAGTCCTCAGGCCCGGGGACAGGGCCCTGGAAAAGGACGTCTGGTCACTACTAGCTCCCGGGTGAAGCTGAGCAGACACTTCTTCCCGGGCCTCAGTTTCCCTTAGTTTTCCAACTGAGTTCTGGGAGGTGTGGGGTTCCGCTGAGGAGCCCCGTGGGCTCTGGGGGGCAGGGTCTACTCTCCAGCCCCCAGCCAGGTGGGCCCCCCTTCCTTAGAACTTCACCTTGAACCAGAGCAGCTTTCTTCTTTCATCTGTTTTTAATCACCTGAAGATTTCTTTTGAAAATATTGAAACATTTCTAAAGTCCTTCCCAGCTCTGATGTCAGGCAGAGGGAGCTGAAGGCACCGGGAGGGGTGGGGGCGGGGAAAACGCCCCTGGTCCGCGCAGTAGATCCGGAACATGGCACGGTTCCGCCGAGCCTGTGCTGGTTCGATCCTTCCTCCGTCACTGCACCTGCCTGCGGCCCGGAGGCGCCAGCTCAGCTCGTCCTGGACTGCCCACCGCCGCAGGACCCTCCATCTCCCCCTCGCTGCCCAGGCTGTGCAAGGCATGAGAACAAGTATGAACTCAGCACATAGTAGGTGATCAATAAACATCTGCACAATGAACAAATCGACGCTGCCTCCGGGGTCATGCTCCCAACTGGTAGCTGCCAGAACAATGTCCCCCCGAAAGACGTCCACCCCCTCCAAGCCTGCAGGCACAGTACAGTACACGGCAAAGGGGCTTGGCCACGGTCATTAAGGGTATGGACTTCACAGCCCGGAGACCAGCCTGGAGAACCTGAGTGGGCTCCATCTAGTCACAAAAGCCCGTGTAAAGACAGAGAACTTTCTCCGGCTGGAACGGCAGAGGTGAGGCCGGGCGGGGCTCATAGAGAAGCAAGGAGCTGAGAGCTCACCCACCATCGCTGCTCCGAAGATGGAGAAAGGGGCCTGAGTCCACAGGGAATGCAGGGGGGGCTCCCAGAAGCTAAGAACAATCCCAGCAGACGGGAAATCCCAGTCAGCAGGAAAACGGAGATGTCAGTCCAGCAACCACAAGGAAGCGAATTCCACCAACACCCAGAGTGAGCAAGGACACGGATTCCAGCTCCAGGCATCCAGAGGCTGCAGGTGGGAGCCAGGGCCAGCCAAGAGCTTGACTGCAGCCCCTGAGACCTGGAGCAGAGGTGCCAGCCAAGCCCACCTGGACTTCTGAGCCACCTGTGAGATGATGCTTCTGGTGACCGGTTACCACGGCAGCAGAAAACATGCAGATTTTGGTCACACAGCACCCCCTCTGGTCCATCCCCTACTCCTCAGCCACATGGCGCTCCCTGTGCAGCCCCAAGTTCACTGTCCGGTCAATACCTCACTCTCCATCACCCTCCAGCTTCCCTTTTTGTCCCCAGTCCCCAGTCCCACATGGACATCTCAGAACATCACTGAATCCTATCACCCGCCCCCAAATCTGCACACGACTTCCAGCGTAGGAGGACTGAAAACCGCCTGCTCACAGCCCCTGCCCCTCCCCCAGCCTCACCTGTGCCTCTGCATCACTCACTCTGGCCAGCTGGGGTTTCGCTGCACCAAATGCCCTGCTTCCTCAGGGCCTTTGCACATGCTGTAGCCCCTCCTCCGGGCCTCAGGTCTCCTTCCTCCTCCTAATTAGTTCTCACCATCAACGTCCCAGCTCAGAGGGACCTCCTGTCCTGCCCACCCGGGACAGCGTGTCTTCTTCTCCATGGTTTCACAGCTCGTGACAGTATCCTGTGCTCTGTGTTGCTAGCCTCCGCCCCCCCAGGTCAGTGAGCTCCATGAGGGGAGGGCACCCTGAACCCCAGTACCCACTGTAGGGTTGGTGCCCTGGAAATAACACCATAAGTAAGGTTCACCGAATCCGTATGCTCCCAGCACTGCAGGGCAGGTTACATTGTGACTTGGTCTCACCGTCCTTCCAGGTTTGTCGGGTGGATCTGTGAGTGCCGAGCCCCAGCTTCCTAGGCACAGGGCACTGGAACTGTGACTGTACAGGGTCTCCGTCCGATGCCATCAAAAGGTCCTACTCTCCCAGGGTCTCCCTGCTGCGGTGACAGTTTCCTCATGCACCAGTCAGCTCACGCTGTGTAACAAAACACAGACAGGGAGCCTTAAACACCGGAGATTCATTCCTCAGCCCTGGAGTCTGAAATTCAGAGTTCAGGGCGTCCGCAGGTTGGTGTCTCTGAGGCCGCTCTCCTTGGCTTGTGACAGCTGTCTCCTCCCTGTGTCCCCACACGGTTGTCCCTCTGTGGGTTTGTATCCCAATCTTTTCTTCTTGTAAGGACCCCAGTCCTATTGAAATAGGGCCCCCCTAGGGACGTCCTTTCATCATCATTGTCTCTTTCAGGGCCCTGTCTCCACTCTGAGAGTGGGCGCTAGGACCCTGGGAGACGCCCTTCCGCCCAGAACACCCCAGCGCCCAGGTGGCTGCACAGTTCTCCCGGGACAACCGCCACTTACACTGTTCACTGGGTGAGTGACGTTTCCTCATTCAATCACTTCGCAGGAGCTCTTTTTTTTTTTTTTTTTTTTTTTTTTTTTGCAAATCCTCTTCATTTTAGGGGGTTTAAGGACGTACAGGAGAAAACCAAACCACGTTAAACTTCGCGTTTGAGCGCGGTGGAAGCTCATCAAGCTGGGCTGACTGGAGGGAAGGAGTCCGGCAGCATCGGTTTCCGATGGGAGAGACTCCAGAAGCTTCCTTGGCACCCCTGGCTCGGTCCCGGTCCAGCGGAGAGAACCCACTCTAAGGAACAGACGCGAATCACTTGCAATTAGTAGCGTCATTCGGGCGCAAAGGGCGCGCGCACGTTTTATTAAAACATAAATTATTGTGACGCCAATTGCCCCGTTGGGTTAACTACCATCACGCTCCCTTACCGTCTGCATTCCTCCGTGCGTTGGGTCGGTCCGCCTTGAGGAACAGAGGTAAAGCTGAGGTCCACTCTGCTGGGGAAAGGAAACCACGTGGGCAGCTGCGGACACGCCGCACCTGTTTCCCTCGGCCCCGGGCACGTGCAAGTCTGGATTCAAACACAGATTGTGCAGAGACTAACGCATCACATCCCTTTGAGGTAAAACAAAGGGAAGAACAATCAGCCACCGTACGTCAGAAAATATTTTCTTCTTTTGAGTTAATGGGATATGTGGTTTTCAATGGAGCCCGATTCAACTCTCCCAGGTTTTCCTTGCCATTAAATGAGGTTATCAACTCCCAGCACAGCAATTAACTGTGTCAGCAAAGCTACTTAGTGCTACTGAAGCACTTAATTTTCATTAAAAAAAATGACATTGCAAGCAATTATCAAGGACAACCCACACTCACTGGGGGTTATGTTCATAAGGACAGACTGTGACACAGAGACGCCTGGATTACCCGATCTGTCTCCTGGCTTCCTCCGCAGCCAGGCTGCACATGGCTGGGCTCTGAGCACCTGCCCCCCATCTTTCCAGCGCAGCCATTGGTCGCCCGCGTTCACCCCCGCCGCACCCCCGTTGGCATGAGTCCCTGAGCTGTGTGGCCAGTGGCGCTCATTATGCGCTCATTCCCTCCACTTACAACCTTCTAATATGTGGCACTTAATTGAAAAATGTAACTCGATTCAGCGCTCTGTGACCTTTCCACCCCTTCTCACTCCCACGCCTGTGAGGTTCAGAGCCCCTGAGCACCCCAGTAGGACAGTCTAGAGGCCCCACAGCAAACCCGGCGCCCGCAGGGGGTCTGTCACCGCAACATGGAGCTGCCGCCCATGGACCTAACACTAACCCCAACCAAAGCCAACCACCAACACCAACCCAACTCCAAACCCCAACCCAAATCCTAACCCTAAGCCTAAGCCTAACCCCAACCCCAACCCCAAACCTAACCCTAACCCCATCCCAAACCACAACTCTCACCCTAACCACAACCACAACCCTAACCCTAACCTGAACCCTGCCCTGAATACAGAGCAAAGTGAAAAAGACTTGGCATCTAAAACAAACAAACCATAGAAAAGTGTCTCCAGGGACCAGGAAAGGCACAAAACGGGGAACATTTGCAAAACCCAGGCCCGGACTCCAGGCAGTGGTGTGGCTCCCGGAAGGTAATGGGACCAAAGTTCCGCGCATAACACGGACATCGGAGCCAGGTTCCTGCTCCACCTTACAGTGATGGTTAGGGCGTCAGCACGCTGTGACCCGGATGCCAGAAGCCAAGGGGACGCAGCCTTGGGACTGGGCACCGAGGACCTTCAACAGCTTCCCTAGGAGCCCTGGTCGCTGTCCTGAGGGCTGGTGCTGAAACTGGAGCCTCCCTCCCTGGGGCGTCCATCTGAAATCCGCAGACAGGGCGGGCGAACTCAGGCGGGAAAGGAAGAAAAGACCTCTGGTTTTCTGATTCAGAACCGAAATCTCAGAAATGCGTAGGAGCAGAATGCCGAAGTGGCCAAACAAACGAAATCCCAGACTGACAAACAACGTGAATTCAAAGTAGATAAAATTACCTTTATGGCGCAGTCTGACAAAGACTTTGAAACAAATACGCTTATGAGGTGCCCAGAGAAAAACAAAGAAATAGCTTGTCCTTGCCTGGCTGGTGTGCCTCAGTGGATGGAGCGTCGTCCCATGGACAGAGAGGTCCCGGTTCAATTCCCAGTCGGGGCACATGCCTGGGTTGCGCGCTCCATCCCCAGTAGGGGGCGAGCAGGAGGCAGCTAATCGATGGATCTCACGTCGATGTTTCTGTCTCTCTCTCTCTAAAAAAAAAAAAAGTCAAAAAAACATATTTTTTAAGTTAAAAAATATAGCTTCCTCTTACCAGAAGAAATTAAGAACTAAAATTCAAAAGTTAAATTTCAAACGTTAAATAAAACGAGAGTGGCTACAAATGAAATGTAATCCATTAAAGTTTGAAAAATGAAAACACAGTCAGGGAGTGAAATAAAACAGCTTCAAACGCATAAATTGGTTCCGTCTTTTTAGAGAGCAATCTGGAAATTCAGTCCACATCTGTGGTGCCAGGCCCTGGGAATCGAACCGTCCCTATCCCAGGTGCTGGGCATTCAGCAAAACAAGACAAGTCCCTGCTACGCAAGGGCCATGTCCACCCTCGGGGGCTGTACCATCCAGGTAGGGGACAATTCGATGGCGAGAGGTGATGTGTGAGCACAAAGCACACGGCAGGGGGCTGAGCCCCGGGGGCCCGGGGAGCCGGAGGCAGAGGAAGAGCAAGACTGTGCGCACAGTGACTGTGAGTGTGGGGAGGCCAGGAGGCCACCTGGCTGGAGTGATGGGGAGGTGGTAAGACGTGAAGTCTGGGGACCACCGGGGTCAGATCTGGTAGGGCATGTCAGTCCCTGTTCCGACTTTGGCCTGTACCTGGAGATGAGCGAGGCCCTGGAGGATCCCAGAGGAGGGACGTGAACAGCGTCATGAAACTCAAGGTGCTGAAACAGACCTCAGAACCGGGAGACGGGGAGGCTCTGGCCATGGGGGAGGGGCAATGTGGGGCACGGTCCGGAAGCCGTTGAGCGGGGTGCCTTGTGGGAGAGAGAGGCGTGGAGGATAAGTCCAGGGCCCACGTACGCTAGGAGCCTTCAGCAACATGTGCTATTGACCGGGAAATTCCACTTGAAGGAGCTTGTTGTAAGGGGTAACCAAAACCTGAGGAAATATTGCAAATCTGGCTCATGAAAATGTTACTAGAATCGGAGCATGGAAGGGGGATCGCAGATGGACAGGGTTCACCCAGCAGCCTTTCCCGAACCACTCCTGCCCGACCAGCTCCCACTCACGGGTAAAGAGGCCAGGTACTCACTCCCCCAGCCTCTCTTTAGTTAGGGGTGTTCGGGTGACCTGTTTGTGACAACGGAACCACAAGGGAATGAATGGTCATGAGTTTCTGCAAACTAGGCTCTTCCTTTTCTCTTATAAGATCAGACCTCAGGGGTGTTCACTGATACTGCTCCTTTGCTTTTTTTTTTCCTGCTGGGGACATACATTGCCTGGAGCTGTGGCAGCTGTTTTGGGGCCATGAGGCAATAAGCATAGGAGTGGGTGGTAGAAACAGCATGCTAAGAAAGCAGAGAACAAAAGCTAGAGAGATCCCGGGCCTTTGACAGAATCACTGAACACCAGTCTGACTCCAGCCGTCGCCAGCCTCCGGACTTCTCTGCATAGAAAAAATGAGTCGCTGTGGGTTGGATTCCCTGACGTTTGTAGTTGTACTTGTTCATACTCATGTCTGTCACAGCTTATGCCGGGCTGGTTTTCTGGTTGGTCTCTGGTGGCCTGAACAAGGGAGAGAATCCGTGCCCCTGGGGACAACCGGATGTAGCATCAAAGCTTCTGTCACCAGGAGAGTGGCAGCCTGGCCCCGCCCACACTGCCCTGTGCTGGGGCCTGGAAATCTCAGAGAACAGCTGAAGGTGTTTTCTACTCGGCTGGCGTTTCCACGCGTGACAGGTGCACTGGATCCTCCGTGACCCGGCGATGCAGACGCTGTTGTCCCCCTTCCACAGAAGAGAAGGCCAAGACTAGAGGGCTGGGGACCCGGCTCAAGGACACAGACTGAGGGGACGTGGAGCTGGGGCTGAACCCAGAGTGTCTTCCTCCTCCCCCCAGACCTGCCTCCTGGACGAATGGAGGAGAAATTCTCCAAGGAAGCGACCACTGCGAGCTGCCTAGGATTTATCTCCCCGCAGAATCCCGGGTAATTCCTCCACGCGGGTGAGCGGTTCTCCGCTCTTCGTGCTGCACCGGCCTGCCCCACCCGTCACCAGCCGTGCTGCGCCAGGGAGAACCAGCGCTAAGTCCCTGGGGGAGGACGTAGGCCGCAGCTCCTGCGTGGGATGCACCATGCCCGTCAGCTCCTTGCCCACAGCGGGTGCCGACCAGCACTCGGACCACACTCCGGGTCCGAGCACCGAGCTACCCCACCAGGGCCCCCTTGGAGGTGAACGCAACCCCAGGATCCTGTTTCTCCGAGGTGGCTGGTCCCTCCTTTGTTTTCCATGTGACGTCCTGCTCTGCATTTTGAAAGGGTCACTCTGGGTGACGCACAGAGCAGACGGCTGAGGGGCCAGGGAGCAGGCGTTGCAGGAACCCTCAGCAGAGGAAGGTGGAGACCCAGCAGGCTACCCTTTGGAGGTAGTTTGCAGAAGGCCCAGTATGGCTATAGGAGAGGGAAGAAACGGAGCAGGCAGGAGTCCCAGGGTGGCCGCGGGAGGAAGTGGTCACCTGCCGCAGGGGAGATACTGGCCGGGCATGGTTCAGGACCTGGGTCCTGCACACCCACGGAGCCTGAGAACCTGGCTGTGAGGAGCACAGGGCCCCATGGGAGAAGCCCTCACTGCTGACTCTGGTTGGAAATACCGCCTTGTGGTGATCATCAAAGGCGCCGACGTTTAGTCGGCATGTATGACTGTTATTCTTACACTGTGACAGAGCATGCAGCCATGTGGCCCCCACCTGGCAGGGTCGTCCCCACCACTTTACCTCTGGGGTGCCTTTATCTCCTTGGCCCGGGAGACGCCGAGTGGCCACGTGGACAGGTGGGCAGGACATTGCGTTTCGGTGTCCCCACACGTGGGTGTCATTTTGGACTACACATCTGAATATTGTCACAGCGTGTGGATGAGGAAGAGACTGGGACAGAGAGCCCTGGAGTCTCTAACACTCTAGTCAGCAAAATCAGGAGCAAGAAAGAGAAAAGGGGACCAAGAAGCCACCGAGTGGGAGGGGAAAAAAACAACCAGGAAAGTGATGTCCAAGCAGAAAAGAACAGAGTGTTCACATGGGGCAAAGCTGGTCCTCGGTCAGGGAAGATGATCAGAAAGGATGTGGGTGTCGGAGTGGTCTGACCAATCAGGTTTTGGTGGTGCAGGGGGACAGAGGTCCAGTTTGAGTGGGTCTGAGAGGAGAGGAAGGGATGGGAGGCCTCCAATCTGGACACATGGGAGAACCAAGAGCGGAGGTGACATTGGTGAGGTAGAGGGTCAGGTGTTCCTTTCTCTGAGGTGGGAGAAGCTAATGGCAACCATTTAGCAGAGGGAAACATTGAAGAGCAAAGAGAAGGTATATTAAATCCTAACTAGTTCTGTGATTCAGCCCCGCCCTCGTCCCATGAGCTAAGACCAGGAGACAATGAATGTCCCCAGGGCGGGTGCCCCTGCTGTCACCCCAGTAATCTTACTAAATGATCTAATTAATGCATACAATTTGTCTCTACATTGTTTTGGATTTTTTTAAGACAAGCATGTCATTGTGCAACATGATGGCAATTTTATTTACTCCTCTGCTCTGTATATTTTTATTTTTCTTGTCTTATTGCACCGGTTAGTTCTTCCAATGCAATGTTAAATAGCAGCGATATTCTTAATAGGCGATGGTGGGCATTTTTGGCTTAAAGAAATGCTTTTGTTTTCCTGTTGGTTATGATGCTTGCTAAAGGCTTTTAGAATCTTCATGGCTGTTTTGGAGTTTCAGTAAGATGAGCTTTATCATAAAAGAACATTGAATGTGAGTGAACGTTTTCTCTACATTGAGCTGAACATATTTTTGTTCTTTAAGCTATTAATGTGGGAATTTAATATAGTTTCTATTTTTGCTTTCTGGAATAAAACCAACTTAGTCACAATAGATGATCTGTTTGTACCTTGCTGCTGTGTTCAGTTTGTGTATTTTTAGGATTTTTGCGTTTATGTTCATGTTTGAGGTTAGCCTAGAATTTTCTTTTCTCCCGCTGTCCTTGGTTTTGATATCAAGATTATAACTTCTTATATGTTGATTTCGTAAAAATACTCTCTGAAAAGTTTTGTGTAGGAATAAAAGCATCTATTCCTTGAGTAATAAAACTGTCTGGGGGCGGTGTGTTCTTTATAGGAAGACAGAGAACTAAATTCAATTTACTTAGTGGTTATAGGAATATTCTGATTTTTCATTTCTCTTCAGTCAGTTGTGGGAATTTATCATTTCCAAGGAGTTGGTCTAAGTTTTCAAATTTACTGTCTTAAAAGTGCTCGTGATATTCTATTATGCTCTTTTTTGTCTATGTGGCAACTACTGTGTCCATGATCTATTATGGAATAAAGCAAGCCACAAAGTAGCTTGTAAAATATACCAAATTATACACCAAAAAACATAGGAGACTTATTGCTGAGTAATTTCTTCTGAATTATTAATGACTTTTGTTTTCTTGTTTATGCTTTTTTATATTTTCCCATTTTCATGATGAACATGTAATGAACCAGGGAAAATGCACAAATATTTCTTCCCCTCCCCCCACCCTCCCTCCCCTGCAAAAAACGAAAAGAAAAGTAAGCTGGACTATCATTCAAAGCGCGTGCTCAGCCCTGGCCGGTTTGCTCAGCGGTTAGAGCGGCGGCCCGCGGACCAGACCAGGCGTGGACCCCGCCTCCCTGCACCTGCTCTTCACCGTCCGGCACAGGCCGTGCGCCTTCCTCCAGCCCTTCCCTTCCTCCTGCAACCAGCACTGTCCTGCGGGCTGTCCACTCCCGGGCCTGAACGATGGATGGACATGTGCCTTGAACAAAAAAGCAACTCTCTTCCCCGGCCCACCATGCCCCTGAGGGCCAGGCCCACCAGGTCTTCCCCTGACCCCACACTGTCCTGGTGGCCGCTGGGACCAGGAAAGGACAAAGCCCACGAGAGCTTTGCGAGGTAATTCTGCACATGGTAAATCCCATCGGCCTCAAGATACTGACGCTGGGGTGGGGGCAGAGCCGGGACCTGGAGCGCCGTTGGCTCCTCTGACGGTTTTCCGTGCGCCGGGCCCTGTTTTCTCATTTACCCCCACGGGACTCTAATAGGAGGGACCCTCGAAATCCCATTCACAGCTGGAGATGGCTGGGGGAGGGGAACTGCCCGGTGGCTCGCTGGGGCCCCCAGCAGCGGGCTGCAGGGCTGGGCTCAGAGCGGGCTCCTTGGGTCCATCTCTCTCCGTCACGGCAGCCACTGCTACCGTGGACAAGCACGGGGGGCCACCGACAATGTCACAGAAGGAGCTGAGAAGAAACGTCCGGACCAGGTCCGCATCTGTAGTTCGAGGGCCCTCAGGCGAGACCGCGTGATGAGAGTTGCGATCAGCCCCAAAGTCCTGAGGTGGCCGAGGGTCTCCCACCTTCACAGCTACAGAGAATGACTGTGGTGCGTCCCATGTCCATGCCCCAGTCCCAGAACCTGTCCGGTGACCCTGGATGGCAGGAGGGACTTTGCAAGCGGACTGAGTTAAGGATCAGAGATGAGATGATGTTGATGGGTGGGGGGCGCTGAATGCCATCAGAGTCCTTCGCTGAATGAGGATGGAGATTTCACACCCAAGAGGAGGCGGCCGGCAAGCCCAGAGCCAGATGCCAGCGATGTGCCCATCAGCCAAGGAAGACTGGCAGCCACCAGGAGCTGGAGGAAGCGAGGACTGGACTCTCCCCTGGAGGTTTCAGAAGGAGCCAGTTCAACCAACACCTTGATTTTCGCCCAGTAAGATCCCGTTCAGACTTCTGTCCCCAGGACTGTTTTTGACGCCACCAAGTTTGGGATCATTTCTTACAGCAGCCGTGGAACCCCACACCATGATCACGCTGGACCTGAAACCCTCATCTCCAGACCCGGCTCCAACAACCAGTAAACCCACTGAAACAGGCCCAGCCGGTGTGGCTCAGTGGACGGAGCGTCGTCCCATGCACTGAGAGGTCCCGGTTCGATTCCCGGTCAGGGCACATGCCCAGGTTGCGGGCTTGATCCCCAGCAGGGGGCGTGCAGGAGGCAGCCGATAGATGTTTCTCTCTCACATCTCTTCCTCTCTCTCTAAAAAACCAATAAAAACATTTTTTAAAAGGGGGAATAAGCCCACTGAAACAGGGAGCGTGTTCAGGCAGACTGCCCACACCGGCCAGGCACGGTTGCGGGTACCAGCCAGCGCCCCAGCAGCAGCACGGAGAGAATACGGCGGGACCCGGACTGCAGCGGCCACCTCAGGGCGCTCATTCACACCGGTGGTGGTAGAGGGGCCACGGGGGGGTGGGGAGTGTCACTCTATAGGGGGAGTCACTTGCAGTGATGTCCCCCACTGAGCGTTTCTCTTATTTTATCCCTCAGAAACCTCACAGAGGCACCTTTCGCTGACCCCCTCTATGTGTCCTTTCCTGTTAGTGAAGAAAAGAGGAAGAACTGTGCTGGGCCAAGCCCACAGCCCATCCGGCCCAGAAGTCGGTCTCCGAAATGGGGGCTTGGGGATGACTTGAAATAGTCGTCGTCCTTCCGTTAATTACGGGTTTCTCACTTGAGGCCGGTTGGTGAAATATTAGCATGTTGAGCAGGAGATGGTCTCGGGCAGCTCTCCCGGCCGCGGCTCTCCAGCGGGGCCTCATTAGTGGAGACAAATGAGGAGATGGCCCCACACCCTGCACTAGGCCTGCTGGCCGGGCCAGCTGCCCGAGGCTCTGGCGGCCGGCCTGGGACGCACCCCCAGGAGCAGGTGGGATGGAAGAGGGGCAGCCCTCCAAACGAAGGCATGGTGCTGGGCACAAGGAGCAGACATCGCTGAACCCCGGAATGTCCGTGCAGGAGGCCCCCCTGCACCACAGCGAGTCCAAGGTGCCTGCACACATCTGCTCCGGCAGCCGAAGCAAAGTGCCAGTGACCAAGGTGCTCAAACAACGGGATTTATTTCCTCATAGTTCTGGAGGCTGGGAGTCCGAGGGCAAGGTGTCGGCGGTGTTGGTGTCTTCGGGGCCCCTCTCCGTGGTTTGCAGACGCCCACCTTCTCCTTGGGTCTGCATTGGCCTTTCCTCTCTTCTCGGGCGGTTCTGACGTTTCTTCTTCTTATAAGAACATCAGTGATTGGATTAGGGCCCCACGGCCTCATTTTAACCGAACCCCCTCTTTAAGGACCCTACCTTCAAATACAGTTGCATTCCGATATCCTAGGGGTTGGGACTTCAACATGAATGTGGGGGGCATGAATCAGCCCAGCGCAGTGCCCCCTGGATTGTCCAGGGAGCCCCACCCGCCTCCTGTCCCCACATCCAATCGGTAGCTACTGCTTGACATCTTGTGCCCCCCTATCCACCTTACTGAGACGGGGAAGGAAGCAGGAGGTTCAGCCACCTGGGAGCCAGCCAGCGCTACTCCCGTTACTTGGGAGTGGTGTACCCCATCCTGCTTTGGGGAGAGGGGGGCAGCTGACAAGAAGGGTTGACCCGTGCCGGAGGCCGGTGTGAAAAGTGGAAGAGCTTACAGGGCTTGTCCGGGGACCCCACACCTTCCAAGGTGCCCCTCCAGAACCAGGCACTGCCTGGGGAATGGGGATCCCGCCATGGCACCCCCAGACTGCATCTCAGTCCTGCACGGGCCTCCCAGGTCAAGAAGGGGGACCACAGCACAGAGATCTTTCACCCCAACATCTGCAGGAAGGAGGCACTCCTTACCCCCGTCAACCCCAAGGGGACTAGAAAATTAACGAGGCAGAATCCTTGCCCCCGGGCTTTCCAAAGCCCAAAGGCCCAACTCTGGGTGATGGGGGACCCCCGGGGGCCCGGGATCAGCTGCGTGTGTTGACCCAGCTCCCCCGAGAACCTTCTCCCCCTTGTCTATTGCCCTCCCCCCTGCCCCCCGCACAGCCAGCCTTTGTCTGACTCACTGCATCTCAGGGCCAAGCCAAGGATGAGCTAATATTTGTGGGTGGAAAGGGCTCCCTCCAGAGCAAACATGGGGAATGCCTCCTTCCTGCTCATGTCGGGTGAGCAAACTCGGGGACGGTGCTGGCTGCATCCCTGGCCGGCCTGAGACCCAGTGCAGACTGCTCGCCCTCCCGGTGGACAGGGCCGGAGTCCAGAGGCAGCTGGCTCGGGACGGGCTCCGCCTCTGGGCCGGGCAGGAAGGTCCCCGTGCAGAGGAAAGAATGAGCTCGGGGCTGACGTCGGCCCTCCCCCGGAGCGTGAAGGTGCAACCTTGCTTCCGAGTCCCCCCGGGAGGCACCACCACAGAAAACGCCAGCCGCCGGCATCGTCCTGCAAGTCGGGGCTGCTGCTGGCCAGTCGGAGCCGGGGAGACCACTGGGTTCTGAACTGCAAATCTGCTAACCATGGACCTCAACCTGCCTCGTACAGGGCGCCCAGGGGACAGTGGAGAATGTGCCCGTGCAGGTGGGTCTTGTGCCATCGTGCACCTGGCAGCAGGAGGCAGGCCCCCAACACGGCGGGCGGGCCCGGGGCAAGAGAAGAGTGGAGGCCCGCACAGAAATCACCCTCGCGAGCCGGCACGTCAGGGCCTCTCCCTTCCCTTTGGCCCCGAAGGCCAGGCCCAAGCCCAGAAGCCTGTGCCCCTGCAGCTGAGCATCCGCACAGGAGGGCTGGCCGGACCCTGCCCTTCCCCCAGCGGCCCTCTCTCCCGCCCTGGGTCTGTCTGCACAGGCAGCAGCCCCGCCCTTGGGCTCAGCGCCCAGACCAGGACCTGACCACACCCTCCGCTGACAGCCCCTTGGCCACCCAGCTTTGCCCCAGGAGGGTGGATTTGGGAGCACCCTGGTCCCTAGCTCAGGGCTTTAGGGCTGGAGATTCTGAGGCCTTAAGTAGGAGAGCAGGAGCTAAATTGCGGGATGGGGGACACAGGCTTCAGATGACAGGTCCCCTGGTCATACAGACCCCTCCCTGGGCTGAAGGAGGTCAGGAGGTCAGAAGGGCCTCGCCCAGTCTGTGGCTGGACCTGTGCTGCCAGCCGGGCATGCACATGGGCACCTGAACCCCCTGGGCTGGTCGTCTCTGAGCCGAGCCGTGTTGGGGGGACATGGGAGCATCCGGCTCCCCACAGCAAACCCTGGGGTACAAAGTGAGATGCTAGCACATTAGTGATGAGAAGAACCACACCCCATGCTCTGATCCTAACACACATTCCTTCCCCTCTTTTTAGCTGGTCTGGAACTGGGACCCATTTTATTTCTCTTTTTTAAATATGTTTCTATTGCTGTTTTTTAAGAGAGAGAGAAAGGGAGAGAGATAGAAACATCGATGTGAGAGAGAAACATCCATCAGCTGCCTCCTGCACGCCCCCCACCGGGGATCAAACCCACGACGCAGGCATGTGCCCTGACTGGGAATCGAACTGGGACCTCTCAGTCGTGGGACAACGCTCCATCCCCTGAGCCTCACCGGGACACATTTTATAATGGTGTCCAGCCTCAGGGGAATGCTGAACATAATGGGGTTTCATGTTCGCCCCCAGGATGCCAAAGGCAGGTCGGTGGTGCCCCTATAGGCAAAGGCACAATTCTAATTGGGGTTCTGGGGGTCATGGCCATGCCCTTGTCCTGGCCCTGGCTCAGTAGGGGGGACACCCTCCCTCCGTGGGCATCTGGGGGCCAGAGGTGGCAGGGGGAGCCACTGTGGGCTCTAGAGGACCTGAGGAGCCCAGCGAGGGAGTGGGCAGAGGGGCAGGGTGGGGCAGGGTGGGGACCCCTCCCCTCACCTCTCTTCTCACCTTCTTACCGGAAGCTTCAGCACCTGGGTTGCAATGCAGATCCCCCCTCCTGGTGGTGGGATGCAGCCTCCTCTTCCCCAGGCCTGAGCATTCTAGCCCGATTTCATCTCCATAAATAACCTAGACTGGGTGGGGAGGGGAGAGGCCCGGTTCAGCCCCCTCAGATCACTTCTCCGGGGCTGGTTCTGATGGTCCAAGCATCAGTCATCCCTGCTTTGCTCCAACAAGTAAATATTCCCGAAAGAGAGGAGGTTCATTACCCCAGAAGCGGGCGGGAACCGTGGCTCGCCCTTCCAATCAATAACCGATTACCTTGCTCGCAAATTCAATGCGCTGCCTGAGACCAGCCTGCCCTGCTGGGTCCTGACAGGTCTGATCGTGCTGGTGAAATCTGCCAGAGAAAGGCCAGGCTGGGGGGAGCTGGAGGGAGGAGACCCCTGCTCCACGCCCTGTCCACATCCGCCAACCGGAGGCCCCTCGCCAGGAGCCGCCATCTCCGAGAAGCAGTAAAACCCAAAACCGCTTCATCAAGTCCAGCCTTCAGGTGGAGGGCGTGGGCTCGTTCTGAGAGCTGCCGGTGCCCCTCCGGTGAGGGCTGGGCCAGGGTTGCTCTGGGTGGTCTCAAGCCGAGGCCTGGGGGCCTGGGTAACTGGCAGTTTCCTTCCCTAACTGGGCTGTGTGTTGGGGGGGCACCAGGAGGACAGGGCTCTCCACTCATCCATTCATCCATTGATTCACTCGGTCACTCGCTCATTCGCTCATTCACTACCACCCCTGCGCCGAGTGCCCTGCACGATGACAGACTGCCACCTCCTTGTGCGTGAGGAGCCCACACATTCCCTCCCTATGTCCCGACACCTGTGAGCCCGTGGCGATGGCCCAGAACCAGCTAAGCCTAGTTTCGGCCTCCTGATCATCTCAGAACTCAGAACCCCGATCCGCGGCAGGAGGGGTGAGGGTCCTGGGCGGGTGTAAACGGCCAGGGTTCACACCACGTCGCTGGAGGCCCCTCCGAACTCGTCCAAGGAGTCCCTAAACGATCAGACGCCATCCTGCTGCAATGATGTCGGAGCGGTTTTCAGAGACGATGAAGACTCGGCACACTCACCAAGCTGTGAAGTGGGAAGTTTCACACCTCGGAGGCCGGAGCCCGTGCGCTGGCTGCAGGTTAGCACCTTCCTGAGCACCAGTCAGTGCTCGGCTGTGCACGGGGGAGGGGCCGTGCTGTTCCGTGAGTGTGTGCACGCGCGCGTGTGTGTGTATGAGCCATTGCGGGAGGGGCCATGCTGGTTCGTGTGTGTGTGTGTGTGTGTGTGTGTGTGTGTATGTATGAGCCATTGAGGGAGGGGCCATGCTGGTTCGTGTGTGTGTGTGTGTGTGTGTGTGTGTGTGTGTATGAGCCATTGCGGGAGGGGCCATGCTGGTCCGTGTGTTTGTGTGTGTGTATGAGCCATTGTGGGAGGGGCCATGCTGGTCCGTGTGTGTGTGTGTGTGTGTGTGCATATGTATGAGCCATTGCGGGAGGGGCCATGCTGGTCCGTGTGTTTGTGTGTGTGTATGAGCCATTGCGGGAGGGCCGTGCTGCTCCGTGTGTGTGTGTGTGTGTGTGTGTGTGCGCGCCATTGGGGGAGGGGCCGCGTGCTGTTCGGTGTGTGCGCGCACGCGCGCCATTGGGGGAGGGCCGTACTGTTGTGTGTGTGTGTGTGTGTGTGTGTGAGTGTGTATGAGTCATTGGGGGGGCTGTAATGTTGTGTGTGTGTGTGTGTGTGTGTGTGTGTGTATGAGCCATTGGGGGAGGGGCCGTGCTGTTGTGTGTGTGTGTGTGTGTGTGTGTGTGTGAGTGTGTGTGTGTATGAGCCATTGGGGGAGGGGCCGTGCTGTTGTGTGTGTGTGTGTGTATGAGCCATTGGGGGAGGGGCCGTGCTGGTGTGTGTGTGTGTGTGTGCGCGTGTGTGTGAGGTGGGCCATGCCCACGGCCCCACGGGCGGCCCCCCAGTGCCGGCAGGGAGGCTCCCCTGAGGGTTCAGTCTCAGCACAGGGAGGAAGGGGTCGGCATGGGACGCAGCGGGGCTCCCGGAGACCCTGGGGGCTCCCTGTCCCACTTTGTCTCGATAGCAAGGAGCACACACCTGTCTTTCCGGCCTCGGCGCCTGTCTGAGGGAAGAGCGTCTCGAGAGGGTGAGGTGGGCTTGTACAAAGTCGTTATTACGTGAAACTACGTTCCTGGGAGACACGCGGCTCCTCTGCCCAGGTCCAGCCGAAGAGGGTCCCGAAATACGGGGCGCGCTGAACTCTCGTCACACCCGCAGCTTCGGGCCACCTGTCCCCAGACAGTTCACGGTCTCGGTCTGACGAGAGGCCCGCGTCCTGAATCCGAACCGCTCAGACGGGTGGATGCAGCGGAACCCTGTTCTCTCTCTTAGTTGCTCTTGCTCGTCGTGGGTGCGGTAACTTGTGAGCATGCAGTGAAGTCCGGAGGACAGTGTAACGAACACCCACAGACCCACGAGCCCGACCTGACCCCACAGTGAGTGATCACCAAGCCACGCAGGAGCTCTGAGTGTCCGGTTCACGGGTGCCTCACCCCACAGTGAGGATGAGTGAAACATTTTCACCTCTATTGCTGTCTTATGAGTGAAAATGGGGTGATGGGCACCTCTAGAGCCAGGCTGGCAGAGTTCAGATCCTGCCTCTGCCACTCATCTGCTGTGTGACCCGGGACAAGCCCCTAACCTCTCTGTGCCTTTCACCCAACGGTCCTATCTGTTGACCATCTTTGCCTGAATTGACTACTGAAAAATGGTTGTTTTCCGATTCTAACAACCCTTCCACAAATATAAACAGAGGTTCTTCCAGGGCAACGTAATTCTTCCAGGACAGATGTGTGCCTAACTAATTCCCTCTATTTGCTTATCGTCAGAGCAAGAATTTTGTGCTCAGGACTGATCTGTCCCTCTGTCTCTCTGTCCCTGTCCTCTCTCTTTCTCTCACACTGTTGTCCCTGCTTCGAGACCAGCGTCATAAACTTGCGGCTTTGTGTATTTCACATCTCGCAGTCCTTATTCGCGATGCTCAAAGCATCCCCTCTCTGAACAAGGGCCGCCCTGGCTCACTGGCCCTGTGCTCGTCGGTAGAAGCTGTGCCCCTGAGCGCTCCCAGCTTTGGGCACCGGGGGCCCAGGGCCAGCTCCTCTTGTGTGTGTCCTGCCCCAGGCCTAGAGCCAGACATTTTCCCAGAGCCCTGCGTGTTCTTTCTGAGGAGCAGACTCTAAGGACCACAGTCTCCCTGCTAATGATGCTGTTCACCCCCGGGCGTTTTCAGTGGGCAGCACCAACAGCTTCCACTTTTTTTTTTAATCCTTACCCAAGGACATTTTTCTATTTTTTTGTTCAGAGAGAGTGGGAGGGAGAGAGATGAAGAGAGAGAGAAACATCCACATGAAAGGGACACATCGAGTGGCTGCCACCCACACGACCCAACCAGGGCCGGGGACAAACTGCAACCGAAGTACGTGCCCTTCGCAGGATCCGAACCCGGGTCTCTCCGGACCTCAGGCCGACGCTCTAACCGCTGAGCCAAACCGCCAGGGCTGCTTCCACTTTTTGAAAACAAACAAAGATACCCTAAGATCAGACCGGTATTTTCAATTCACACTTACCGTTACGTGTACGTTGTTTAATTTCTCCGGTTTCGTGATGGTATCTCTCTTTTTTTGTTCACGCTCAAAATCTTGGACCTTCACAATAGAAACATAACTTATGAACTTGCTTCCTTTTCCGATACAATACTTTTTCAAAGGGAATGCTAAGAGCACTAAACATAATGAGACTTTCGAAATGAAATTTCGGATTTCTCTGCAACCCCGTTTGAACTGGGGGTGCATCCGTGTCCTGACCACGGAAGAGACCGCGGAGCCATATTCTACGGTCAAAGGGAAGAATTCTTGTCACCGAATGGCCCTTTCTCTGGTTCCATTGAGATACAATCACATCGAAAACTGTGTAAGGTTGAGGTATACAACATGCTGATTTGATACACGCAGACACTTCTAAACGATTCCCACCGCAGCCTTGCTGCGCACCTCATCACGGCACATCATTTGGGGTGAGAACATTGAAGATCTCCTCTCTCGGCAACTTCCACGCACCCTTTACAGCATTTTAACTATGTATCAATAATGTTTAACTGCCGAGGACGGACTAGCCCATCCAATTCTTTCATCTCGCATCCAATTTCCACTTCTCCTAGGATTTTCAAACGTATTTCTCCGCTTACACGTGTAATTGTATGCACGATACCGAAGTAGCCAAGTCTCTCTTTCATCCCCGCCCTTCCTCTGGCCTCCGTCTGCCCCTGAAGAGATCATCGTTTCTATCTGTTTAATTTTAAAAGTAGCAAACGATGCGCATGGCTCACACCTTGGCTTTTTCCCATTTAACCGTGTAGGCAGGAGATCATTTCATATCCGCAAATAGATACTTCTCTCTCCGATTTCAAAGAGGGACGGAGCTGAATTCAGTATTTCGCGCAGACCTGGGGCGTCATGTCCGGTAACGTTGGACGAACGTGTGTGCTGGTGTTGCAGGTACCTCGGTCCACACGCCCACTGATCTCAGTCAGGATGGGGCGTAGACAGAGCATCTCAGAAAGTCCTCTTCCGCGATGGACCCAGCCTACCGCGGTCTGTGTGGCTCAGCGTTGCAGTTACTCCTCATCCTCGCCAACCCTGGGTATGGTGAGTGTTTTTCACTTAGACAGCCTGGTGAGTGGGTAGCGGCATTTCACTGTGGTTTTAATTTTCACGTTCCTGTCCAACGATGCTGAGCACCTTCTCACGTTCTTATGTCCCCTTGTATCCGTTTTACCGGCCGCCTCTCTTCTTGCAGCCGAACTGGTGATGCCGTCGGGATACAAGGTCTTCAGCAGATGTCTGCTCACAGCGTCTTCTTATCGGGACACTTTGTGACACCCACCCAGCTGTCCCCGCCCCATTTCATTCCCTTTCTCGTGTGTTTTCTCTCGTGTTCTTGATCAGCGTTATTAGTCTATCCCTTTTATTATTTTCTCCAGTAATCTCCTCTGGGCTTTATCGGTTTTCTTTATTGCATATTCTCCCTTTCTTTATGCTTTTGTCTTTACGATGTCTTCCCCCCTGTTTTCTTTGGACCTGGCGTGATTTTTTTTCTCTTGCTTCTTCAAAGTGAAACCGTGCGCTATTGATTTCTCCGCCTTTCTGTGGGCATCTGCGGCTATAAATTTCCCTCCAAGCACTCCTGTCTTACCACCCACACCTATAAGGGGATGTGTCTTCATCCCATTTAATTAAAAATATTTCCTCATTTCCACCTTTCCACGTGGTTTCTTTTCTGAACTCCGGGTCCGAGACGCGTGAGGCTTAGTTCCTGAGCAGCCGGAGGTTGTCTGGGTTGCTTTCCAGTCTCGTGGCACTGGGCTCGGAGGACAGCGGCCGGCTACTCGCCCCCTGCAGGGTGAGCCTTGCTTTCCGGCCAGTTTGGGCGAACGCCCCGCGGTCATTTGCTCAGTGCGAAGGAAGCGTGTCCGTCGCTGCTGGGCTGTGTCATTTCTGTGAATTAGGTCAGTGTGATCAATTGCGTTGTTCAGATTGTCTGTCCTGACAGATTGCTCTGTCGGCTGGTGCCGTCAGCTCCTGAGAGAAATGTTTTCCCAACTCTCACGACGATTGCCGCGACTCTGGGACCTTCCCATTTCCGTATTTCCACAGTCCGGGGTCCGAGCTTGAGGTGTGAGTGTGCAGGGTCGTGCTGGCGAGGAGACCGCCCTGACCTGCTGTCCGTGTCGGAGCCCAGGACGTGCTGCATTTGGGAGAACAGTCCCACCTGTGGTGAAGGAAAACGTTCGACCGTTGGCGGGGAGGGTGTCGGGAGAGGACACGGTAGTGGCGCGTCTGTGGCCCGCTCGCTGAACGCGTCCCCTGGCTTCCCGATCGGGGATCCAAACACAGAGGAGTCACACCCTTCGTTGACATTGTCTCTCAGTCGACTGAAATCCAGATAGAAAAGCTTCATTGTCTGAACGAGAAGGAAGGTCCAGGGACCCAGAGCCGGGGGGAAGCAAACGGGCCAAAGCCACCGGACAGTGTCCCCCGGCCTGGCCCCGGCCCGCAGAGGACCAGCCAGGAGAGAGGGACTTCTCCGGCGAAAACGGCCGTCTCACGGCGGCTATGGCGAGCCACCCAGTGGCTCAGGGTCCCGGGAGAGGAAGTAGGTGCTGTGCTCTTGTCCGTAACTGTTCCCCTGGGGCAGGGGAGGGGACAGGTGTCTTCCCGCTGGGGTGACAACGCATCAGATGCTTACACATGCCCTGAGCACCAAGCACATGCCCAGCTCCCAGTGAGAGAGCACGGGGGGCCCGGGGAAGGACCCCAGCCCTGGCTCCGGAGCCATGTGTGATCCGGTGGGGAAGGAGACAGACGCACAAACAACCAGAGAACAAGGACAGTGACCCATGGGGCCGGGAGGAACTCAGGGAGGGCGTGCCCGGAAGACCGGAACCACCAGAGGAGGCCTCACGGGGGGGTGGGCTTGGCTGGACCCTGGAGGACTGTCTGGAGAGAGGACCAGAGGAGCCCTGGCCGGTTTGGCTCAGCGGTTAGAGCGTCGGCCTGCGGTCCAGAGAGACCCAGGTTCGGTTCCCGCTAAGGGCACGTGCCTTGGTTGCAGTTTGTCCCCGGCCCCGGTTGGGGTCGTGCGGGTGGCAGCCACTTGATGTGTCTCTTTCACATCAAAGTTTCTCTCTCTCCCTCCCTCCCTCTCTTGATCCCACTCTATCTGAAGATAAATGCAAAAGTGTCCTCGGGTGAGGATAGAAATGAAAGGACCAGAGGATCCCGAGCGGGGGGAACAGCAAGCAAAGGCCCCCGAGGGGCGCTGACCCAGGACAGTGGACACAGGCTGCAGCAGCGACGAGGAAAGGCTACGGGCAGAAACCGGCAAAGAACCCTCCGTCCTTGGTGCCCGGCCCTCTGCTCAGCATCCTGCTGGGAGAGGACGCAGGCACCGCACGAGGCACCCACTTCAACAGCTCGGCGGGCTGCAGTGCGCGGGCAGAGCCGTGTGACTGTCGCCTCGCCCGCGTCAGGATGCGTTGATCATGCCGGAGAGAAACCCCGTCCCCACGTGGGCAGTTAGCTCACTTCCCACCACCCCTCAGCCCGAGGGGAGCAGTGGTCTCCCCCCATCTCCACGGGTTCCCCTGCTCTGGACACGCCCTGTCGGTGGGGTGTATCCTGGGGCGAATTGTCTCCGTCACCCGACTTCACCAGTGAAGTCCTAACTCTCACTGGCTCGGAATGGGATACTGTTTGGAAATAGGGTCCCTCACGTGTCATTAGCCGAGACAAGGTCACAGCGGAGCCGGCTGGGGCTCATCCAACGCCTCTGACAAGGAGGGGACAGTTTGGCAAGGGGCGTGCACACAAGGGAGGCGGTGTGAAGACGCAGGGACACCGTCTACAAGCTGTGAACACTGCGGACCGCCAGACGCGAGCGGAGAAAGCTGCAATCACCGCCGGTATCACCCTCGGAACGGACCAGCCCCCCAACACCTTGAGCTGGGACGTCCGGCCCCCAGAGCTGAGAGAGGACAGGCTTCCGCGGGGTCAGCCGCCCAGTGGGTGGCGCTGTATCTCAGCGGCCGTGCAGACCACTACCGCACGTGGTCTGGCCTCCGTCACGCGGCACCTGGTGTCCTTGGTCGCCCTGGGACGGAGCCAGCGGCATCTGTGCGTCATTCCTCCCGATGGCCGGATCGGAGCCCACACAGGGATAGACCACAGTCTGCTCGTCCAGCCTCTGCTGATGGATGTCTGGGCCGCTGCCACCTCTGGCCATCGGGGATCACGCTGCTGGCACACTCACGTGCGGGTCTGTTCGTGGACACGCTCTTGTTTCTCTGGGGCACACACCCAGAAGTACCCTGGCTGGTCGCGTGGGGACCACCTCTACCCTCTGAGGAGCCGCCAGGCTCCGTCCCGACCAGCAGCACCAGCAGTGATGAGGCTCTGGTCTCCCCACATCGTCACCGACAGAGGCGACACCCATAGCCGGGGTTTTAAGAGCCGTCTTGCTATTTACGAGCATAAAACCAACGTCCCTTCCTATCGAATGCTACTTTTTCCCGACTCTAATACGCTCTCCATTGGGCCGGAGGAGGAAGCAAGGCGAAACAGCCGGGGTCCCCAGGCCGCCCCTGCCATTCGGGGCGGGGCGGGGTGGGGCTCAGGTCTCCACAGCTGCGCCCACATCCTGCCTTGCGGTTGCTATAGAAACCGTCACAGCCGCAGCTCTCCCTGGCCTTCTAGATGTTCATAAACAGCCTCATTATTTTGCAGAAAGCACTTTGGAACATCAGCAGCCCCACGGTGCATCCTGCTTCCAATTAAGGAGGAGAGACCATGGGGCTTCTCTTAATGGACCCCGAGAAGGGGAGGGTGCTGACTCACTGGTACACTTTGGTTGTTTTCACGTGTTACGTCTTCCAACGTGGTTTTCCGCCTCCAGTCCGCGTCGCCCACGCTGTCACGCCGCAGGCGTGGACCAGGAGTATCTTCTAACCCGTGACACCGCCACACCCGCGGTCAGCTCGGCTGTGCCACGTGGGACGCAAAGCTGTTTCTCAGCCAAACGTCACCGATGAGAGGAAGGTACAGCCCGACGGCCCGCGTGCGTCCGAGCAGCCTGCGCCCCTCACTTCTTTGGGTCCAGTGCCAGGACCCAAGAGGTGACGGCCACTGTGAGGACGAACCTTGGCTGTTGGGCGCATGCTGGGCGACAGGATGAGCAGTAAGAGCAGCAGGAAGACAAAGGTGGCTTCCGAGGCCACAGACGGGAAGGCGGGACCAGCATCTCCACCTCTGACAGGTCGCCTTGAAAATGTCGTCGATGCCTCTTCGGAAGCCGTGGGGACACGGTCGCCGCCGTGGGGACACGGTCGCCACTGCGGGCCCCGCTGTCTCCGAGGAGGTCGGTCTGGGCGTCGAAGGTACCTGTGCAATGGAGGGTTCCTTTGCTGAGTCTCCTGGGCTGCTGGGTGTGGAGAGAGGTGACGGGGGAGGAGGAAGCCAGCTCGGGAGTCTGGAAGGACAGGACGTGGGACACTGGGAGACGATGGGCCGCCAGGACGAAGCTAGGATGGGCGCGCAGGGGACGCCTGATGTCACGCAACGGTGAGAAACCCAGGCAGGGGACTGAGAGACGGCGAGGGAGGAAGGTGTCACGGTTGGGAGGGCAGAGCTTTGTGAGTGGTAACGATTCCAAGCCGTCAGGTACAAGGGGCAGAAGGACTCACCGGCTGGCTTTGCCGATGACAGAGTTTACTTGTCATCGATGTGTCCCCACCTAAGAGGGAGGCGAGGCTGGGACCAGTCTGGCCACTCGGGGAAGAGGAGCTGGGGGCAGCAATGAGGACGTCTCCCCGATCATGTCTGTCTGCTGAAGAGAAAGAGCCAGGAGTGGGGGGTCACCCCGAGGAGAGCCGTGAGGTGCGTGGGGGCTCAGGCCACGGACTGCCCAGCTCCAACCACGAGCTGGGCCTCAGAGGAAGGGCCTCCGGGAGGGGGTGATGGGAGCCACAGTCCCCATCCTCAGGGCGCCCTGGGAGCCCATGCGCATGTGGCCTGACCCCTCTGAAACGGGAAGGCCCCCCGGATGGGGGCTGAGCTGGGTACACGGCCGCAGAGCGCCGACTCCCTACATGACCTCCTTTCGAAGACAGCAGGGTCCCAGGCTCCCATGGAGCAATGACGGACAAAAGCAACAGAGGAACCAAATTGACGGGGAGCAGCTGATGGTCTGAGGGGGCCTCGCGGCCCGCAGCCCGCAGCCCCAGCCTCCAGTGAGCACCACTGGCCCACCCTGTCCACCCGCCCCGCCCGCCAGCCGCACCTCCGTGGGTGGGTGTGGCCGGAGGTGCCCCAGGACGCACGCAGCGAACTGCTCATTCAAGGAAGTAGCGAAACCCGTCCCCTTATCCGCAGCTGCACTTTCCGTAGTTTCTGTTACCGCCGTCAACCGTGCTCCAACAATATTAAATACAAAATTCCAGCCCTGGCCGGTTTGGCTCAGCAGTTAGAGCGCCGGCCTGCAGTCCAGAGAGACCCGGGTTCGGTTCCCGCTAAGGGCACGTACCTCGGTTGCAGTTTGTCCCCGGCCCTGGTTGGTCGTGCGGGTGGCAGCCACTCGATGTGTCCTTTTCACATCGATGTTTCTCTCTCTCTCTCTCTTCCTCTCTCTCCCTCCCACTCCATCTGAACACACACACAAAAAAATGGAAAAATGTCCTCGGTTGAGGATTTAAAAAAAAGAAAATTTCAGAAATAAACAATCCAAACATTTTAAATACACCGTTCTGAGTAGTGGAATAAAATCCTGAGCCATCCGTCTATCAATCTGCCTGGACGTGGATCGTCCCTCTGTCCAGCGTCCCCACCAGTCAGTCCCTTAGCAGCCCCTTGGGGATCAGATCTCAGTGTCTCGGGCTTGTGTTCAAGGCTCCCTGACTTCCCTCAGCGAGGGCCCGAGCGCAGGGGTGCAGTTGCAGGCGGTGCCGGGTCCCTGACTTCCCTCAGCGAGGGCCCGAGCGCAGGGGTGCAGATGCAGGCGGTGCCGGCTCCCTGACTTCCCTCAGCGAGGGCCCGAGCGCAGGGGTGCAGATGCAGGTGATGCCGGGTCCCTGACTTCCCTCAGCGAGGGCCCGAGCGCAGGGGTGCAGATGCAGGCCGTGCCGGCTCCCTGACTTCCCTCAGCGAGGGCCCGAGCGCAGGGGTGCAGATGCAGGCGGTGCCGGGTCCCTGACTTCCCTCAGCGAGGGCCCGAGCGCAGGGGTGCAGATGCAGGCGGTGCCGGGTCCTGACTTCCCTCAGCGAGGGCCCGAGCGCAGGGGTGCAGATGCAGGTGATGCCGGGTCCCTGACTTCCCTCAGCGAGGGCCCGAGCGCAGGGGTGCAGATGCAGGCGGTGCCGGCTCCCTGACTTCCCTCAGCCAGGGCCCGAGCGCAGGGGTGCAGATGCAGGTGATGCCGGGTCCCTGACTTCCCTCAGCGAGGGCCCGAGCGCAGGGGTGCAGATGCAGGCCGTGCCGGCTCCCTGACTTCCCTCAGCGAGGGCCCGAGCGCAGGGGTGCAGATGCAGGCGGTGCCGGCTCCCTGACTTCCCTCAGCGAGGGCCCGAGCGCAGGGGTGCAGATGCAGGCGGTGCCGGGTCCCTGACTTCCCTCAGCGAGGGCCCGAGCGCAGGGGTGCAGATGCAGGCGGTGCCGGGTCCCTGACTTCCCTCAGCGAGGGCCCGAGCGCAGGGGTGCAGATGCAGGTGATGCCGGGTCCCTGACTTCCCTCAGCGAGGACCCGAGCGCAGGGGTGCAGATGCAGGCGGTGCCGGCTCCCTGACTTCCCTCAGCCAGGGCCCGAGCGCAGGGGTGCAGATGCAGGCGGTGCCGGCTCCCTGACTTCCCTCAGCGAGGACCCAAGCACAGGGGTGCAGATGCAGGCCGTTCCGGTGTCTGTAAGTGAAGGGAGAAAGTTCTCGGCTTCGTAAGGAAAGAAAACATCCTCGGCTGAGGTTGCTGAGCTCCGCGGTAAGAACAAATCTCCCACCCGTGAAATTGTGAAGAAGGAAAAGGAGTCCGTGCTCGGTCGCTGTCTCGCCTCGGACCGCGGGGGTTCCGGCCACAGTGCGTGCCCAGGGCTCAGCTGGAGGGAAGGCGTTAGATTTGCTGTGTGACCAATTGCTTCAGACTAGTCGCTTAAGATAACAGAAATGCATTTTCTCAGTTACTGAGGTCACACTTCTGAAGCCAAGGCGCTGGCGGGACCGCACCCCCCAGGGGCTCTGGTAGAAACCGGTCCCTGCCTCTCCCAGTGCCTGGTGGCTGCCGCCAGCCTTGGGGTCCTGGCCAGTGGACACACAGCTCCAGCCTCGGCCTTGGTCTTCACGGCATGCTTCCCCGTGTCCTGCCCTCCCCTCTCCGAGGAGGACACCAGTCAGAAGGACCGCATCTCCTTAATGAGTTACATCTGCAAAGCGCCTGTTTTCAAATAAATTCACATTCTGAGGTTGCAGGCTGACATGAATTTTGACACTTTGTAACCCACCTCGGGAACCACCGGCGGGCGTGGGGAAGACGCAGACGTGACCTGACTTGGGACTCTGAAGGAGCTTCCGGCCGCGTTGCGAGCAGGCCAGGCGGTAGCAGACAGAGTGGACGCCAGGAGGCCAGAGACCGCCGCCCTCGGCCCAGCAAGCCGGGCGGCCTGGACCAAGGCGGTAGCTGGACGAGTGTGGGAAGCAGCTGGGCACTGGATCAAGCTCAAAGGGAGAGCCGAGGGGGCCGGCTGCGGGGTCACACCCTTCGCCTGCTAGCCCAGACTCCCCCAGACTAGTTCCTGTGGTCTGGCCCCACACCCTGCCTTCCGCTCCCTGGCTGCTCGGCCCCGTACCCTGCAGTACCGTCAGCTCGGGTCCATCGCCAGGCTGCCGGAATGGGTCCGTCTTCCTCCATCACAGGCTGGGTCCCCTCGCCCTCTGGCATGGGAGGGGCAGCCGGTGTCAGTCTGGCCAAGGCAAGGTGGCAGGTGCGCTGGGACATGGATGTGGTGATGCAGCCACAGGTGCACACAGTCCTCACAGGGCCCCAGGTGGCTGCAGTCCTGAGCCCTCGTACCCACTAAACGGCCCTGCTTCGCAGGGTGGGGGTATAGAAACACCTGCGTGCGCCCCCCGACGGCTCCCCTGTGTCTAGTTCGGTGCGCTGGGGGCTCCCAGGACACACGTGGTCTGGGGACCACTAAGGAGCTCTGACGAGCTTTAGGTCGGTGCCCGCCCAGGTGTAGAGGGCAAGATAAGGGTCTGCACCCCACAAAGAACAGGGTGTCCACTGACAAAACCCTGGACTTCTCTCCAAGGAAAGATACAAAGCAGCCCTGGAGCCCAGGGATCCCAGAGGTGGGACGGGGGAGGTGGGGGAGCAGACACAGGGGGCAAGACCCAGTGAGTAAGGCAGTCTCCAAACTAAGTGACCCTGGGCTTGGCGACAGTCCATTCCTTCCCTGTGCAAGCCTCTCGGGGGACGGAGCCAGGAGGAGCCTGCTGGGAGCCCCTGGCCGCCGGCGGCTGCTCCCGGGCGTGTTAATTACGTCTGCGGCCCGTGTCCAGGCCAGAGCAGGGCCTCTGGCGGAACCCAGGGAGGCCCCTCCGCCCCACACCGAACACAGCCTCCCGGCTAACATTCAGGATTCTCAGTCAGGACTGAATTTCCCATTTCTGGCCCGAGAGCCAAGTTCCCCAGATGTCTGGAAGCAGGGGTTCAAGCATCAGCATCCTCACCCGCAGGCAGACCAGGTGGCCGCTTCAGTGACTCCGGCCGCAGCCTTGGGGGAGGGCCCTGCAGCAAGGCTTCTGCCTTCTGCAACGCCAGCGGGAGCCGGGGCACACCTGCCTCCAGGTAGCTCGGCCAAGGCTCAGACGCCGGCCCTCGTCTGCCGGGCGCCGGGCATTTCCAGTCTCTTCTCGGTGGAGCGCCCATGGGCAGCGACGGGCACAGGTGAGGGCGGGTGCAGACCCTCAGAGGCCTCATGTGAGCACCAACCCTGCTCACCGCCAGGCCCAGAGCCCAGGGTTCTGTTTTGCCGTCTTGGCAGACAAACCTGTCTTCACATACAGACCCCCGAGGAGACACGGATCTCAGCGACCTCATTACTGCAGACAGCGGAGACCTCACCTGCATGATACCACCTTTCCCCAACTGTCACTCGGTGAGGGAGAAGGCAGACAGCTTTCTGAGCCAGTTTTTTTTTTAGACGTGTGTAACTACATAAATAGTGGCGGTTTGTCTTAAAGTCTTTTTGGAACAAGGTCAGGTTTAAGTGAATAACAAAATAGTAATAGTAGCTCAAATCATAGGTTATGTGTATTTTTTTAAATTGATTTTTACAGAGAAAGGAAGGGGAAAAGAGATAGAAACATTGATGTGAGAGAGAAACATCGATCAGCTGCCTCCTGCACGCCCCCTACTGGGGATGGAGCCCACAACCAGAGTATGTGCCCCGACCAGGAATCGAACCGAGACCTGTCAGTCCCTGGGACAGCGTTCAATCCACTGAGCCACACTGGCCAGGCAGGTTATGAGTATTGTACTCCTACCTTTTCACTTAACATTCAGGTGTGAGCAGTTCCCATATTGCTATGGATGCATCCGTTTAATTTTTCATCACCGTTACGTTTCTTCAAGCACTGTAATTCCCCAAAGCCTGTTCCTACAGTAGGTCAATTATCGCCAGGGTCCCTGTGTTGTAAATGTTTCAGTGAACAGCTAAACAAACTATTCATCACCAAAGCACTATATGTCCTATTTGCCGGGTCAGGTGCCACGGGGCTTGAGGCAGGAGGGGCGGGGCTGGCACCGTCCCTGTCCTCCAGGAGACTGCAGTCTGGGGGGAGGGAGCAATGCACAGTAAGCAGCGTCGGAACAGGGTGAGAGCATCTATAAACACGGGGAGGGATGGGGCGCAAAAGTAAAACCTATCAATAAGAATGTGAAAGGCAGTGCCAACCCTAGGTAAAAGTGAGTGAGTGTGTGTGTGTGTGTGTGTGTGTGCTCCTCACGCTAACTCCAGAGGAAAAGCTGAGACATGCTGACCTGCTGTAAACATGAGTGACAGCAGAGGCCCCTCGTGGCCACGCTTCGTGGGTGCGGGAGCTCTGTGTCCAGCCTGCTTGTTTGCGTCAGCTCCCTGGCAGCCAGCAATGCCTGGAAGAGATGGGAAAGGGTCCGTCGGGGGGGCCCCGTGGGGTCAGAAGCACCAGAAGGAAGGACCAAGCCTCCTGCTGCACCTCCATGAGGTCCTCTTGAAGCTTCCTGGACAGGGAGATGGTGGAGGTGTTTGTCAGCAGGTGCCTACTGGCTCCCTGCACCCCGCCCCGCAGGTGCAAAGCCCTGCCTGGCAGCCAGGCCCCCCTGGTGCCGAGTGGGTTAATGAGCGCTGTGCTGGGCAGGTTGCCCTCCTGTCTGTGAGGAGTCGCAGCTGTATATAGAACACAACAGACTGTGAAATGCAATAAATCTGGAGTTGCCTCTCAATTTCAGCAATAATAATTAGCAAATTAAAATAGAAATGTCACCACAAACCCATAAAAAATCTTAAGTGCAGGATGGAAAACTCTCCCAGGAACAGAAATGGCTTCTGTCCGTGTAAGACCCAGGGCCGACGGGCTGTCAAATGTTACTCGAGACAGTCATTGCACCCAGAGAGCCCAGCTCGGGGCGGATTAATCCTGGGGTCGGCTGTCTTTCCGTGTCAGCAAGCTAACATAACTGTGTAATCAAAGCCTGCTTTATGGAGCCTGTAATACGTGGACGGGGGGCCGAAGCCATAGCTCTAACAAGGCAGAGGGGAGCGGAAGCCATGCCAGCCACCGCGCGACTTCGTTGTGGCCAGCACCCTGGCCGCCGAGCATCAATTTGGCCAAATGAGGAGAGGACTGGGAAATCACGAGCAAATTGTGTACCATCTGGCTGGCATTTGGGAGAGTTGGAACCAAAGGCTGCCCACCACCCCTGGCAGAGCCTCCTGTGGAAGTCCCTCAAGCAGGCTCTGACGCTCTGCCCCTGAGTGCCCACCACTTCCCCTCATTAGAAAACCCAATTGCAAAAACCCAGCCTTTCCCGAAATCAACAAATGATGGAGTAACCTTCCACGGGATGCAAAATGATACTATGTATCAGTAAATAATGATCTCCAGCACTTTCCTTTCTGACTATGCAATGAGAACCAGATTTATCCTCCCGCCTGAAACAAAAATCTCCATTACTCAGGGCACTCCAGAGGAACACAACCAGTGCAATGCACATACACATTTATTATGAGGAATTCCCACGGGGTTATGGCGGCTGACAAGTCCCACAATGCGTAGGGTGAGTTGGCAAGCTGGGACCCAGGAGAGCTGAAGGTTCATTTTTGTTTTGTTTTGTTAATTTTTTTCATCTTTTATTTAGAACCTCAATTATCTCCCCCAAGGGGGTGCACCGTTCCCAGGAGTATTGTAATACCGTTGGATGGGCAGAGTAGATGGACCAAGCTCCTATTCCCTCGTTTCTTGGCTTTTTAACTCAGATCAAGTGTGGTGTCTGTCCTTACCAGTTTAATATCCGATATATCTTCTATCCAAAGACAATACGTTAAATTGCTCTCCCTAGGGAGCAGGGAGATGGAACAGATAAAATTTTAAAAGGACCAAGAGAGCCCGGCTGGTGTGGCTCAGTGGATTGATCATCCCAGTTCAATTCCCGGTCAAGGCACATGCCCAGGTTGCAAGCAAGATCCCCAGTGCGGGGCATGCAGGCGGCAACCAATCCATGTTTCCCTCTCACATCGATGCCTGCCTCTCTCTCTCTCTCTCTCTCTCTCTCTCTCTCTCTCTCTCTTTCTTTCTCTCTCTCTCTCTCTCTCTCAAAAATAAAATAAAATAGAAACATATTTATAAAAGGATCCAAAGAATGTTCAAGACTCCAGACACTGGCACTGAAATGATTCCTGAGAGATGCGGAAGGAAAGAGGCAAGCCCTACAGTTGTCACCATGTCTGCCTCACGCTCCCAGGCCCTGGCGTGGTGGAGCTTGGTGGACAGCCTGAGATGAGACGGCTTTGCTGAGAGTCTTGGAGGCTGAGGCAGCAAGAGTCTGCAGGACACAGTCCCAGAGAAGAGAGAGCTGGACAGAGAAGGAGAACGCTGGAGAAATGCACACAGTCCCCGTGAGTATTCAGCTGTGTACTGGTCAGCACATATGTGTGAAGAAACTACACGAGTGTACACAAACACCCACCCGAGGATGAGCAAGGACAGAACCCTGTGCTCACACCAGGCAAGGATAGCCTATTCACACCAGATGGACAGGAGGCATTCATCATTCGCAGGGCCTTGGGTAAGTGCACAAACAGACTTGGCTGAGTCACGGGAAATCATTATCTATACACTGAGTACAAGTCAATGACCTCAGCTTCCACTTTAAGAAATGAGAAAAGGAACAAGCACTTAAACCCAAAGTAAGTAGGAAAAAGTAAATAATAAGAATCAGAGCAAAAATCGATGCTACAGGAAAACAATCGCAGAGAAAAATCAATGAAACCAAAAGTTGGTCTTTGAGAAAACTAGTAAAAGTGATCAAGCTCTAGCCAGACTGAATAAAACAGAGAAAAGACACAAGTTGCCAATGTCAGGAATGAGGGAGGGAACATCACTACAGACGCTACAGAGGAGTAAGTGAGTTTACCAAGGTTGCAGGACACAAGGTCAATATACAAGCGTTAATCGTACTGCTACATACTGGCAAGAAAGAGTCAGAAATTAAAATGGAAAAAATAATAATACTATGCACAACAGCATCAAAAAAGGAAATGCTTAGGGATAAATCTGATAAAAGATGAGAAGTGGCTATACACTGAAAACATTGCTGTAAGAAGTTAAGGAAGACCTAAATATACAGAAAGATATACTGCAGTCATGGGTCATAAGATACATTAGAATCAAGATGATAGTTTTCTCCCAAATGGATCTATAGATTTAATGCAAACCTATTCTAAATGACAGTTAGTTTTTGTTAGAAATTGATTCACTGATTCAAAAATACATAGAGAGATGTATATATTTATTCTAAAATTTATATGGAAATGCATGCAATGGATCTAGAAGAGCCAAAACCATTTTGGGAAAAAAAAAAAAAAAACTAATTGATTTCAAGATTTATTACCAAGCTGCAGCAACCAAGACAGTATACAATTAACATTAATATCAACAAACAAATCAATGGAATAAAATTGAGAATCCAGAAATAGACCCGTTCATACATAGATAACTGGGTTCGTTTGTTTGTTTACTAAGGTTCAAAGACAATTCAACAGATAAAGGATAATCTTTTCAACAAATGGTACTGGAACTGTTGGTTATCTATCTTAAAAAATGAGCTTTGATTCACACCTGCAATACATATAAAAATTAACTCAAAATGGATCAGAGTTCTAAAAGTAACACCTAAAATTATAAAACTACTCTATTATAAAACCTTTGTGACCTTGAGGTAAACAAAACATATATATAAAATCAAAAGTACAATCCATACAATAACAAATTAATAAATTGGACTTCATCAAAATTTAAAACATCTTCTCTTTGAAAAGATACCGTTAGTAAAATGAAGAGACCATTGTTTGAGAAAAACAATGACATGTATCTGATAAAGCCCTTGTACCCAGAACATATAAAGAACATATAACAAGAAAATACATGACCCAATCTTTAAAATGGCAAAATATTTGACTAGGTACTTCCCCAAAGATGTCCAGATGGCAAATAAGTACATGAAAAGATGCTCAACATTATAAGTCATTAGGGAATTGCAAATTATAACCACAATGAGATCCCACTACATCTATTAGAATGTCTGCCATTAGCCATAGCAAGCACTTGGAGTGTGTGGAGAAACTGGAACTCTCACACACGGCTGGTGGGACTGTAAAACAGCGTGACTATTGTGCAAAACAGTTGGGATTTACATTTACCCAAGGAGGGAAATAAACATATGTTCCTACAAAGACTTGTATATGAACAAACATCCTAGCAGCTGTATTTGTAATGGTCAAAAACAGGAAACAACCCAACTGTCCATCAACAAGTGAATGGACAAATAAATCATGAAAAACCAACACAGTGGAATGTATTTTAAAGGGAATAAACTATTGATACATAATACAACATGAATGAGCCTCCATTATGCTCAATGAAATGGGCCAGATTCCCTACCCCACCAAAAAAGGAGAGTACACGCCTTATAATTCCATTTTTGTGAAAGTCTAGAAAATGCAAGATAATTTATAGTGACAGAAAACAGGTCAGTGGCGCCTAGAAATAGTGTGGGGGGTACATAGGGAAGGATTAAAAAGCACCATGAGACAGCTTTTAGGAAAATGGATGTATTTATTATCTTTATTGGTTTTATTAAAAAAAATTTTTTTATTGATTTTTAGAGAGAGGAAGGGAGAGGGAGAGAGAGAGAGAAACATCAATGAGAGAGAACATTGATTGGCCACCTCCTGCACGCCCCCCACTGGGGATCAGGTCCACAACCTGGACATGTGCCCTGACCGGGAATCGAACCAGCAACCTCTTGGTGCATGGGTCAACGCTCAACCACAGAGCCACACCGGCTGGGCATCTTTATTGTTTTCATGGTGTATTTGTTTGCCTCTTTAAAGATGTTATCTCCAAATATAATCACATTCAAAGTGCCAGGGGGCTCAGACTTCAACATATAAAGGGGGGGGGGCAGGTACACAATTCAGTGCATAAGAGATGGCTTCACAGGTGTACACCTATGTCATATTGTTTAGCTTAAATGTGTAATTTCCTTGCATGTTCATTATACTTCAATAAAGCTGATTTTTAAAAAAATACTCTTCTCCGTTTATTTTGTTTGTGTTTTTGAATAATGGGTTCTTCCCTTGCATAGGATGTGGTGCATCCAGGTATGGCTTGAGCACAATTGTTAGGAGTGAAATAGCTTAGAGGATGAGGTCTGCCTGCGTGTTTCTTTTCTCCATTTTCTTGCAACTCCACGCTTGGCTGACTAGCTTCACCCTGGAGACCCACCGCCTTTGTTGCGCACAGAGGACTGGCAGGGGATCTGCGCTCTCCGTGGTCCTGAAGGCGGGCACGTGACCGCCTTTGTTCCGCTCAGAGGACTGGAAGGCGCTGTGTGCTCTCCGTGGTCCTGAAGAAGGACAAGTGAGGGATGAAGGCAGTTGTGTCAGGGCTCAGCTGGTGCTGGCAGAGCCGGCTCTTGTTAACCTCTCGTCTTGATTTCCCAGATGCTCCGGTAGCTATAAAGCCTCCCTGAGAGTTCCTGGGCCCAAATCAAGAATGTATTGATTCCCCATAAACAACTTACATTCCTGGAGAGAAGGGGTAAGCTTGCCATAACCCTCAAGTGTCACTCTCAACTGTCCACATGTAAACGATGTCATCATACTTTTCAAGAAAAGACTGATGACCCTGGTTGAATAGCTCAGCTGGTTAGAGCATCATCCCAGTATGCCATGTTGCAGGTTCAATCTCCGGTCAGGGCACATACAAGAAACCAATGCATGCATAAATAAGTGGAATAACAAATGGATGTGTATCTCTCTCTTCCTCTCTCTCTCTCTCTCTCTCTCTCTCTCGCTCGCTGATCAATAATTTTTTTAAAAGAAAGAAGAAAAGATCGATGTTTTAGCCATTTCCACTCCTCTACTCATCCTTCCCAAAAGAAGACTCTGCTCCTGAATTTGCCTTCATTTTGCACCTTTGGGGCCATGCATCTGCCCAGGAACTGTTAGACAGGATCCCTTTGAGGGGCTCACTTTAGTCTGGAGGGCACCATGGCGCAGGAAAACAAGTGAGCCTAGGAGAGAAAGCCCCCGTCCGATTCAAATCTGCAAGTCAGTGAGGACAACCTTTGTAAAGCAGCCTGTCCCCTGTGCCTCTGTCACATCATGCTGTTTATTTCCTGCATAGCACTGATCACAAAATGCCTGTGTCACTCACTAAAAGCTAAGCCCTATAAAGCAGGGACCTTGTTTTTCCTGTCCATTGAAGTATTCCAAATACCTAACGAACCCTGACATATGGTGGACAGCCAGTAAATGTTTGTTAAATAAAGAGATTGGGCTGTAAACTCTTATGGGAAGTCCGGAGCCGCTGAAAGACTCTAGCCTGTGCATTGTTCCCCGTTTCATTTGGAGGCAGGCTTCCAATTTCGTCTTAGGAGCTGCCCTGGGTGCCCGGGGTGGGTGCCTGGACCTTCCCTCTACCCAGGTCAGAATAATTCCTTTTTGTCTGTTTTGTATATTGTGATACCATGAACATTTTTGTTTGGAAAAAGGGGATATTATTGTTTATAAAATGTCTACAACTCATTCATCTAGACTTACATTGAGAAAGAAAGCATGCCATTTTAGTTAGACCTTTATGCAAAGCCAAAGGGGGTGCCCTGGTAGATCTCACCGATGGAGTCTGCAAACATTTTTAATATCCCGGCATGCTAGGAGAGTTTCCCAAGCCAACGAATGTGTGGATTCCAGAGTCCGAGGTAGGAGGTTGGACAAGAGAACCTCTATCGTATTCAGTGCCACTCTCTCCTCCTCCACTCTCATCAAAGGCTGTGGAGAATAACTCTGCTCAGATAGAAAGCAAGAGAAAAGCAAATGAGAACCAAAGAGGTGGCCAAGGCGGCTGAGGCACTGTGGCCACCTGCAGGGAAAGGAATGTGCTGAAGGCAGTGGCCATGACGAGGTAGATGTGTGTTGCTGGGAGCCAGAGATCAAACTCCAGCACCCGCAGAGAGTGGGGACAGGACAGCCAGGGGCTCCTGGGTTTCCCCGCATTCTGTCTCTGTTGCGAACAGTCTGGACCTTTTCAGAGTGATCGTTCTACCACGTAACAGCACAGGTCAGGTTCACTTCGTGGACAGTCAAACTCACAGCAACCATGGGACACGGTGTCTTTCGAAGGACACACTGCTGACCCACCCATGTGGGTGATCATGGTGACTTAGACCACACCTCTCTCTCCCTCTCCCCATCCTCCTGGTGAACAGTGACACTCAGGTGTAGGACAAAATGCCCCAAGCACAGGATACAAAACAGGATTCTCAGCCTGACTCCTGCACGCGCTGAATTCTACTAAGTGGTGAATCCAGTGCTGAAAACAGGGAGAACAGTCCTCAAAGGAACCCCCGGCCCCCACCGTGAAAGCAGGGGTCGTGAGTCCAGAGGCGGGTGTGAGCTCTGCAGAGCTCAGAGCTTGGTCCTCTGGTGGAAACACCTGGCCAGCTGCCAAGTTTTATCACCATGTGATCATCCTTTGCAACCCCAATAAAATGAGACAGGACAGCAATAACTAGCAGGCACAGAGGCTCGTACAGGAGTCACGTACCGGGTTCCTGTTGGGAAAATGCTAGAGGCCGTCCTTCAAAAACACATGAAAGAGAATCGCCTGTGCCAACGCTCCTAGACCTCAGATCTTTCTATGTAGCTTGGGTACCATTTAATCCAAACCCCTTAGCCCCGTCAGGCATCCACTGAGTCTTGCTATGTCAAACCAACCTCTACTGGGACAGCCCCAGGAGAAGGGCTGTTCATTGCCCAACTGGGTAGCCTATTCCAACTCTGAACAGCTCACACTTTGAGAACCTTCTTCCTTTCATCAGATGAAAAACTATTTCTCTGAAATCTCAGCCCTGCCCCTTGAGATCCATCTTCAGAAACACCCACCCAATGTTCAAAGGCAGCCACTACCCAACTGCTCTCTTCCATGATAAAACATTGTTGCTTCAACCTCCCCGGAATCTGTTTCAATTTACAAAAGACGGTTTTAAGTGTTACTGAACCCCGAAGTCATCACAAACATTTCCAACCAGTATGGAGCACGGCGAGACCCTGAGCAGCCGGATTCTGGGCACTCCAATTCAGATGCTTGCCAGTCTGTCGAGTGTGTAGAATCGGTCTTTCTCCCCATTTTGAAATTGGAATGGTTTCTTATCTCCAGCTCCCTGGACTCTCCCCCATGCCCCAGATTCCTCGTATTGCTAAGTGCTGGCCATCATTCAGCCCGCTGGGCAGTGATCGGATGAGACCTGGAGACCGGCATCTGCCCAAGCGGAGCACCAGAAAGTTCTGCTTCCTGCTTGATTCAAAGCATCACCCACGCACTCATCTTTCTTCCAGATCAATTCCCTCAGGGCAAATGCATTCCCGTTTCACTAAAGACAAAGGCAAGGCACAGAGTCAGAAGGGATTCCCAGCTGCTGGTGGGTCCTCATTCATGCGCAAACCTTCCAGTGCCCCACACTAAGCCTCGTCTCCGGGAAGAGCGGCCCTCCGTCCTTCTGAAATGCTCTCCTCCTGGGGCAGCCGCAGAGACCCCAAGGGCGCTGTCAGTCACCACCGCCATGCTTGGATGGGGAGGCCGAGAGGCACCAACAAGGTCACAGAGAAGGACGGAGCCCGGCTCTGCTGTCTGAATTCCTTCGTGCCCTGCAGCCCGCGGCCAGACAATTCCACTCCTCATGGCGCCGGGAAAATATTTACTTTCTCTTGGTAATAGAATCCTAAAGGCAGCCCCCAGCTTGTCCTCCCTGTGCGGGCACACAGACGGGGACCTCTGAAAACAAATGAGTCGTGCTGTGGAGTCTGAAATGGGGCCCAGAGGTGGCAGGAACCGGGACTTTCCTGTGACTTTTATGCTCCCTTTCAGAATGGCTGTAAAAAAAAAAACAAGACATAAAATACCTCCCCTGTATAATCTGCTGCTCTACAGGTAGTTTCATGGCTTTTTAAAACGGCCATTCAAAATGATCTTTATGTTCCCTTCTGGCTGGTACAGAGAGCTCACCCAGAGGAGACAGCTAGGGAATCGGGAGGTGTGGGGGAGGGCGCCCCCTCCTGCTGCGGGGTTGGGGCCGTGGGCAGCCAGGCACCCGGTCCTCAGGGCGGTCCTGTGCCTGAAGCCTGAAGGTGCCTCCAGCCCGCAACCCCCCAAAGGGGCGGCAATGGGATTTCCTCGAATTTAGAGCTAAAAGGTGACACACATGTCCAACTACAGTAATAGAAATAGAGGTGGGGGTGGGGCTTCATCTACACCCTGCCTCACCCAACCACCTGGCACAAAGAGCTTCCCCTCCCCCAGTCTTCAGCATCCAGCTGGGCACCTGGGAGCTGCTTCTCCGCACTCAGGGAACATTGCCATCATCGGTCGGCTCTGTGCTTCCTTGGCTATCCCCTCCTTGCAATTAGGGATGGAAATCATCTAGAACCTTTACCAGTACATGATCTAAATATTTAAACCACTCGCAAGCATTCATGTATTGCTATTTATATTTATATGGATTTATTGTTATATTAAATCCAATTTAGTTCTAATAGCAATTAAATTGAATTAAGAAAATTTATGAAATGTTAAAAGGCGTCTTCGGTGTTAAACTGTCAAATTATGGTTACAGTTGGCATCACTATAAGCTCACGGGAAGTTGCAGAAATGGTACAGAGAGGTTCCGGTGTAGCCTCCCTGGCCCCCAGCTTTGGGAATGTTTGCCTCTTCTTCTGGGAGTTTCTATCAAAGCAACACCACCGGCCGTATAATTCTGCAGAACCCCCAGTGTGATATCCCCAGACCTCCCCCCGGCTCAGGCTAGAGATGACTCCACCCCGTCTGTTTCTTTCGCCTCCACCGTGAACCTGCCTAGGACCCCAGCTCATGTCCCACCACCTCCCAGGCTTCCCGCAGCACCCCGAGAATGGAGTCCACAGCTTCACCCTGTGGCTCACAGGCTAGTGATAGTTGTAGATCCCCAGGGCCATTTGTGTCCATGCAACAGCAGCTCTCTTTCCTAACCCTCCTCTGGGCCTCCAACACCCCTTGAGATCACGGTTGAGCGAGGTGAGCGGAGACTACCATCAGAGCACCTGTCACGGCTCGGGAAGCCGCTGGGGTGACGTCAGACATTGTCGGAGAGGAATCTGGCCTCCGGGGTGCGGAGGAAGGGAGGTGCATGTTTCAAATACAGTTAAATTGTATTAAGGTCTAACCACTATGCTGTATACCTGAACCTAATGTACAATAATGTCAAATGTCAAACGTAATTGAAATTGTAAATAAATAAATAAATTTCAAAAAGTCAATACAATTAAAGCAATAGGGCAGGGGCTCATCAGTGGAAAAGGTGGCCCTTTGGGGCCTCACCATCCTTAAGAGGCTGCACAGGTCTGGGCCATTTTTCGATGGTAGCTTGACTCCCTGCAGCTGCAAGACCCAAGTGCCTAGAGCATTAGTGAGGGTGACTGTATCAGTGAGGGCGACTGTATCAGTGAGGGCGGCTGTATCAGTGAGGGTGACTGTATCAGTGAGTAAGGGTGGCTGTATCAGTGAGGGCGACTGTATCAGTGAGTGAGGGTGGCTGTATCAGTGAGGGTGGCTGTATCAGTGAGGGCAGTTGTATCAGTGAGGGCGACTGTATCAGTGAGGGTGGCTGTATCAGTGAGGGAGACTGTATCAGTGAGGGTAATTGTATCAGTGAGGGTGACTGTATCAGTGAGGGAGACTGTATCAGTGAGGGAGACTGTATCAGTGAGGGTAATTGTATCAGTGAGGGTGACTGTATCAGCGATGGTGACTGTATCAGTGAGAGTTACTGCATCTGGGAGTTACGAGAAGCTCTGCCCTGGACAAGCTCTGAGTAGCTCGCAGCCCTCGGTCACACCCCAGCCAGAGCACCTGTGATTCCAAAGGCTTCTTGAGAGCTGACATTCTACCCTTGTCACCTAACCCCGTGTTTGACAGACAGAATACCTACAATCAACAATACTCTATTATGTGTTCTTACCAAACACACACACACACACACAAGGAAATTTTGGGAGATGATGAATATGTTTAGTACCTTGATGGAATCGTGGGTGTTTGCATTTGTCCACATTCATTAAAATGCATATGCCAAAAGTGTGCAATGTTGTGTATATCAATTATACCTCAATATCGCAAAAAAATAAAGGATGTTCTGAAAATGTAGTTGCTGAGTGAATGACAGAATTGATGAGTCTGGCAATTACTGGACTGATTTAAAGTCCAACTTAAACAAACCCTCGTGGGCATTTGGTGGACATTTGGGTTCTTGTCTGCCTCCCACCCAGAACCTTCGCAATAATTCCAGGCACTGGCCTTTGTTAGGTGGAGTCTCCAGTCTCTGGGGGGATGGGCTGCCTTCCCAGGACCCCCCCCCCCAGGGGAACACTAATCATCAGCATCATAAAACTATTCTCTATGTTCAGCCAAACCAAGTACATTAGGACTCTAAGCCACTGAAGTTCAGGGAAGACATAATTGTGTCATTGGATTTAATCACCAAAGAGGAGGTCAGACGGAAAGGTTACGGTTCCCTTAAAAATATTCGGACAACTTTTTAGTTTCACTTTCATGTTATCCTTTTGCCTTTTCGGAGAAAAGGTTTCTATTTGTCTGAAGTCTGGGATTGCTGACTTTGACCTTTACTTTATCGGCAGGTAATCAAATGAACAGGCAGACGACAGGAATGTAATTTGAGGATTACAAAATGAATCGAGGAGCAAAGTGGTGATGATGTGGTGACGATGTACGTGAAGGGGGTGGAGAAGGAACACGTGGCACAGCTCCTTCCCCCTGGGCTCGGCTTCAGAAACGAAGACATCGGTGTTCCCATCCGGTCCAGTACCGGAACCAGGGAGGAACGCCCTGTGCAGGTTTTAAATCAGGAAGTGGGGAGGTTAACAACTCCACTGTCAGGCATGGGGACCAAGTGAGATGATGCCCATAAAACATTTGGCTCAGTGCCTAACACGGGGCCATCGCTGGTAACCAATGGATACTTCTACGTCTATCATTGTCATCGAAGTCTCACCATCAGTGACATGGTGGAGGAAAACACAGAGCAATGTGTCCATGGTAGGTGTTGCTTACCATCAACTCCTTCCTTTCAAACCAGGCGCCTGGCTGCACAGCCAGCCTCTCTCTCGTTGTCCTTTTTGCATCCATCAGTGGTGGGGGTTGAAATGTGTCCTCAAAAGGATTTGTTCAAGTCCTAAGTCCTGGGACCTGTGCACGCGATCTTATTTAGAAATAGGTTCCTTGCAGATGTCAGCAAGGTTAGATGAGGTCACACTGGGTTCGGCTGCACACCTCACCAGTGACCGGTGTCCTTGTAAGAAGAGGGGGGTGGGGACACAGGCGCAGAGACACACACAGAGAGACGAGTCCAGGTGAGGACGGAGCAGAGACTGCAGTGGCGCATCTACAAGCCCAGCAATGGCCACGACCACTCGCAGACAACAGACGGATTAGAGGCGAGGCTGGTTCCGGAGCCTAACCTTGCCCATGCCTGGATCTCAGCTTCGGGCCCCCAGAACTGTCAGAGGATTCATCTCTGCTGCTTTCTGTCCCCAGCTCTAGTTCTCTGTGACCAGAGCCTCAGGAGAAGGACACACTGGTTGCATTCAGTCGACAGGTCCTGGCGTGGACGCTGTGCCAGGCTGCTCGGCAGAGCGGGAGAGAAAACAGTCCCTGCCCTCGTGCCCATGTGTGCTGTGTGCCAGGTGGGTTTTCAGGTTCTGAGGAAGATAGACAAGGTCTCAGCCGTCGCGACTGCGCAGCAAGGCGGGGGCAGTGCACAGAGAGCCCGGTGCCGTGGGGTCAGGTCCCCGGAGGGAACCCGGGCTGAGCTGAGAGAGCGGCGTGGGGCCTAATTCACAGGGTCAGCTCAGGACGGGCACCAACTCCACCAGAGGGCTGCTGCGGCCGGCTCGGCTTGCCAATCGTATAATTTATTATAATAGAAAACCCCACTTTGGGTTCATCTGGTAAATTACAGAAAGTAAAAATTACTCAACCAAGTCCTCTTCGCTCTCGAATAAACACAGAAGGTAGTGCGACTCCCCACGTGGCCTGACCCCAGACAGGGCCTGTGAGGATGTCCAGGTGGGCCGTGGGTCATGCATGCAATGTTTATTTGACAGCATGCTCCTGGGTTGCAATAACTTTGAGAAACATTGTCCACTCAGAACCCCAGAAGCAGGTTTGCCATATAAAAAGGCACACTCTCCCCCAAGACACCCAACAAGGCCGAGCGTGACTGCCACCCTTTGTCTGTCTTTGGAGAAAGCAGGCCCAGCTCTGCCCCCAAAGGAGCCCCGAAGACCACAGCCCAATCCAAACATGCCTACACACAGTGATCGACAGCTGGTCCATCCAATCAGAAGACGGTTGTCCCACCTCCCCCACCAACACCTCCTGGGTCTCAGCGCCAATTAAGAGACAAACCTTTTCCCTGGGCAGGTCAACATTCACTGGGCAAGCGTTTGAAACGTAGAGTAAAGCTTAATATTTCACAATGTTTGTTTTGATGGCCCCCCAGGCTCTCCAAATACCCTCTGACTTTGGGACATGCTGAGAGACATGCCCAGTGTCCCCGTGCGGCTCAGGCGGGACCGGGGGGTCTCCGGGGTGCAGGGTGCCGGAGCGCCAGCCCAGGCTGGGTAGCAGAGTTGCCTCCAGGTAGCTGGCCCCGCACTGCCATCTGAGGGAGCTCCTCTGCTCCATTGTAACAAAATTCATGAAGCAAACAGCTCCAAGGTGTCCACAGTGGAACCCATTTCTCAAGGGGCACTCAAACCTTTCTGGTCAACAGAGGGCCCAGCGGTTACATTTCACTTCCCGGATCCTTCACTGCGGGCGGCTCACCTCAGGCCTTATTTTCTACAGTTTCTGTTTCTGTCGAGATTTCCTGATTCTGGACCTCAGAGGACACCCCATAGGTCCCGGTGGCTCTGCCCTAAAGGCCCAGGGAAAGGGCCCAGGTGATGGGGGAAGGTGTGTGACCCTCAACCAGACGGGCGGTTGGGGACAAGGGCCTGCCCAGGAAAACCGGGGCTGATTCAGCAGCGTGACCGTACCCCACAGGTCAGGCTGCAGACCCCAGGATACAAAGCGGTGAAGCCCCGCCCCATGGAGCTGCCCCGCGGGTGGGACAGGGCTCACACTTGGTGCCAGAGCCTCTTAAATTCACGTGAAGAAAACCAGCTTGGTTGCTGTCACCGCTGAGCCCAGGGGGACATCTTCCCAGCACCAGGGTGGATGACAACGGAGAAGGAGGGACCCACAACCCGGACAGCGGTCAGAGTATCGGGGCTCAGGGGGCCCTTAGAGCTTTCTGTTCATCACCATTCCTTGTGGCCGGTTAGTCCTGTCACCGACTTTGAACAGGTGATTTCTGCCGAAGGTAAGTGTTGCGACGGAGCCGAAAGGGGAGCGAGGAGAACGTTGCCAGTGTGTCGTTCTAGGCAAGCAGTGTCTCTGTGGGTCCCCACTCGGCACCAGCACATGACAGCTGCCTGTCAGAGGCCTAGTGACATCTGGAGGCTTCCCTGAAGGCTCAGCGCGCCCCACAGAGAGGATGCAGCCCGTGGATGGGCCCAGAGCCCTGCTGGATGTCGGGATATTTCCATCTGTTCCCCATTGGACATTCTTTTTTTTCTTTAATTGATTTGAGAGAGAGAGAGAGACATGGACTTGTTGTTGCACATATTTATACTTTCATTGGTTGATGCCTGTATGTGCCCTGACCAGGGATCGGACCTGAGATCTCAGCGCATCGGGAGGATGCTCTAACCAGCTGAACTACCCGGCCAGGGCCCCAGTGGACATCCTTGTGCAGACAACTCTGTGCAGACGTGTCTCCAAGTCGCGTCCTACCCGTGGACCTGCTGAAACAAAGAAGGTGAGCGTCTTCCATTCCGATAGACGTCAGCAAGCCGCCCCTCCACACTTACTCCAATGTACATTGCACCCCAAGAACAAGTGTTTCCTTAGTCTCTTTGTCAATCCAATATATTAGAACACGCCGACTCCGGGAGGCTCGGGCCCTAAGGGCGGGGTCCCTCACTTTCCGGACGTGCATGAGTCACTACCATTGCCTTTCCTGGGGGGTGCGTCCTTGACGGGGGCTTGAGGAAGTGGGGAGCCCTGCGCCCACCTCCTGCACTGCCGGCACACCTCTCCGTGCCAGCTGGGCCCGTCACCCGGCCCTGTCACCGCCTGCCCACCCGCATCCCGAAACTGTACCGCGTTCTTTGAAAATAAATTGGAACCAACTCTGTTGGGATGATCTCGTGGCTCGTGGAGATAGCCGGCCGTGCCCCGGAGTCTGTCGAGACCTGGGTTTCAGCCAAGAGGTCTGGAGATGTCACAGGAGTCAGCTGGGAGAGGCGGGCGGAGGCTCCCCCGCGCACTGTAATGACTGCCCCCCGAGACCGCCGCGTGCCCGGCTCACGGCTGGTTCCTGGGCGGCAGCCGGCAGAGCGACGGGCCATCTGCCACTCAGGTAGACGAGCTGCTGGGCGCGGAGCAGAATGCTAATGTCTGCGGGCGGCGCGGGTCACCACAGAGCCCAGACCGCTGGGCCCGCCCTGGCTCGGGCTCGAGCCCAGAGGCACGCACGTCTCTCGTGCCCGCCTGGTCACAGAGGCCACCGAGCCCTGCTGGCGTGTGGACGCGGAAAAGGTGGACCTCGACAATGTCATGCTGAGCGAAATAAGTCAGACACAAAGCGTCAAGAAGCATATGATTTCACTCTTCTGTGGCAGAGAAAGCAAAAAGCAACAGATGAGCCGACAAGAAAAACAAGCAGAAGCCGGACTCGAGGACAGCGCGGCGGTTCCCAGAGGGGACGGGGTGGGAGGTCATAAGGGGGGAGGGGTCAAACATACGGTGACAGGAAACTTTGGGTGGTGGGTACACAATGCAACATACAGACCTTGTGACACAGAGATGTACACTTGAAACCTATAGATTCTTATTAACCGATGACGCCGGAATAATTTAATGAAGAAAAGAACAGGGTTTCCGGTTGTCTCGCCGGCCGGCTGGGTGGGCAGTGCCCTCCCGTCGCCAGGCTTGCCCCGTCCAGGAGGGGGATAGACAGACTCCGCGAAGAACAGAAAGAGCGAACCTACTGCCAACCTGGGCTGAGGCTTCTGTTGTAAACGCGGAGACTCCGGTTCAGCGGCGGCAACAATGTCCCGTCCAAACGGGTGCCGGTAACGGGGGAGGCGGGTGGAGAGAGGATGCCGGGAGCTCCGACCGGCTGTGCAGCTTTTCCGCAAACCTAAACCTGGTCCGAAAAACAAAGTCTGAAAAAAGGCTCAGAGAGGCTCAGATTCAGGGGTGCTTCCCTCCTCTGGGGTATCTGTGGCATCGTGCCGGGGTGCTCGGCCCCCCTTTGGGCAATCGCAGCAGGTTTCCTTGGGATTGGGGCCGAGGCTGGGGTGCTGAACAACAGAACGCTAAGGCCCATCTCACGGCAGGAGCAGGATGGGGGTCAAGGTTAACAGGTCAAACAGGGCAGAAACAAGGCGATAAAAGCCGCAGACAGACACGACTGAGCTCAGAGGAATGGGGGCCACGCAGGGAGCAGGCCCATGGCTGCCCTGATGGTGTGGGGAAGCTGTGGGGTGTGGACCCAGGCACCTGGAGCCCCTCCCATGCTCGTTAGTCACCCCAAGAAGGGACAAGGCCATACCCATGCCCGTGCCCTCCTCCTCCCCGTCCCAGCACCTGGCCAAGCTGGGCTCCTGACCCCCGCCCGGCTCTGGGAAGCACGCTCACAGTGCGCAGCGTGAGCAGTGAGGACTTCACCTGGTGCGGGACAGCTGTGCACCCCGCCCTGGCCCGGGGGGTGACGTCCAAGCCCCAGCACCCTGCCTGATAGAGTGTCTTTGTTCCCCTGGGAGCCTGACAGTCTCACAGGGAGGTTTGGGGCAGGGATTGCAGTCCCTTGCTGTCTCCCCTCCTCTGCAGGGGGGGGCCTGAGGTCAGCCATGGGGGTGACCAACCAGGTCTGTATGACAGGGCCTAAAAAGGACTGGACACGGAGGCTCTGGGGCTCCCCTGGTTGGCAGTGCCCCGTGTGGCCACTGGCACACGTCACATCATCGCTGTGCCAGGAACAGCACAGCTGGAGCCGCACTGTGGTTGTCCCTCCCGCAGCCCACCACCAGGGGGTGTTCATCCCCCCCTCCCCCCGTACCCCACCCCACTGTGACCAACCCCACCCCCGGGCGGCTGTTCACCCCCCTGGCACTGTGACCAACCCCACCCCCGGGCGGCTGTTCACCCCCCTGGCACTGTGACCAACCCCACCCCCAGGCGGCTGTGACCAACCCCACCCCTGCGCTGCTGTGACCAACCCCACCTCTGGGCAGCTGTTCACCCTCCCTCACACTGTGACCAACCGTAGCCACCAGCAAGCAGCTCTCTGAGCCGAGTGTCCCCGTAAGTTATCAACGCTGAGGGCAGTCCTGGGGGAGCCCTGGGGGATGCTCGCCAGCACAGAGCCACCGTGGGGTGGTGACACTGTCATGTGGACAGGGTGGGGAGCCTGTGGGACTCCTAGGAATGATGCTGGAGGAGGGCAATGGTCAAGTACTTCCGTCCGTCCATGCATCAGTCCTGTGGTGACAGCGTGCGTCCCGGGGACCTGGCCATGGCAATGAAGCCGTGTGGACGTTCTCTCTCTGCACAGTCACAGACGAGCAGGCACCAGGGCCCTGAGAAAGGGGTGGTGGAGGAGGAAGGTGGGTCTCGGGAAGAGCGGGAAGCACCGGTGGGGAGGCCGCGGCGCAGGGGCGTCAGGAGGAGGGAGCATGTGACCTGAGAGCGGACTGGCGGGCGGGCGTGCAGGGGAGCTCCCGGCCTCCCCGAAGAGCCCGTGAACCTTCTGGGGTGTCCAAGGAGCAGGAAGACGACTGTTCTTGGGGCTCCGGGAACTGGGGTTTCTGCAAAGGGCCTGCTTGCACGTGTTTGGCTTCACGGGGCTTCTGGCTCCTGTTGCAATGAATCAAGTCTGCCGTTGCCGCGTGGAGTCAGCCAGAGACAGGAGAAACGGGTGTGGCTGCGTGTCAATAAAACTTTATTTATAAGACAGGAAGTGCATCAGATCTGGCCCAAGGACCAGAATTTGCTAATCCCTGGTCTAAGGTTACAAAGCGCGAGTCCCAGGTTCGGTTCCCGCTCGGGGCACATACCACAAAAAATAAAATAAAATAAAAAACCAAAGCGCGAGAGCAGCCTTGCTGGGCCAGATACCCCGGAGCAATAGCAGCTGTCCGTCTGTCCGCCCAGCTCCGCCCCGCCCGTCTGAGCCTCCGCCCACCCAGGCGCATCGCCGCCCCTGGCCCTTCGGGACTGTAGCCGAGGACTCAGGGATGAACCTCCCTCCCTCTGCGCACGGAGCCACAGACGCAGCCTGAAACTGTGGGAGAGTGGGAGGGCGCCCCTGTTCGCTCATGCCTGTCCCGGGCTCTCACACCCGTGTTCCCGCCTGGCACACCACACGGAGACGCCACAGCATCCCCGCCGGCTAAGCACGCCGTTGACTCGGGGACCCAGGCTCACAACCTTCCATTTTTCCCTGTTAAGTTTTATCTTGTCAGCATCGATCCTGTCGCTTGAGACTGTCGGTGCTGTTTAAAGTCCTGCTTCTGCCACCTGGACTCGTCCCCAGGGTGGAGCTATCACAGGAGCCGTGTGGGAGGAGCCGGAGTGGACTCCGGCCAGACCCGCCCCAGGTCAACCCCGACACGTGCGTGCATGCGTGGTCTGTGGCCTCAGCGAGTTACTTGACTTCACCTCCGTGTCCCAGGTGTTTAGGGGGACACGGGCTGGTGTGAGCAGCAGCAGGGAAAGTGTGGGGAGGTTCATGAAGCACAGAGGTTGAGACCAGTGCCCAACCTTTAGGAGGACCTCTGCCATCAGCATCCAAAAGCCACGTCTACACCTGCAACCAAGACCCCGGAGAAAACCTATGGTCAGACAGGCCGGCAGCTGGAGCCCTGGGCGCCTCACTGGAGACCTCCCTCCGACACCAGCTGTCTGCCCAGATCGTGGCCAGGAAGGACCATCTGACTAGCCAAGAAGGCGACGTGGGCAGGAGACAGAGGACGTGATGCTGTCGAGATTCCTCCGGGGAGGACCTCACCTAAGAGCAGGTCCCTGACCGTGCTGAGTCCTGGTTCCTTGGGGAAGGCCTGGCCTCTCCCCCCCGGCCTCTTAAAAGCGCGCAGTGAGGCTGAGGACCGGAGCTGGACGAGAGCAGCTCACACCGGCACGTACGAGACCCAGGGACGGGTGAAGCGCTTGGGTTGGGAAACTGTTCACCGTCACTCAGAAGGCAGAGGCTGACCTCATTCTTCTTGTGCCCAGGGGGCCACTCGGAACCTCAGTTTCTTCATCGGTACAGTGGGAATGACAGGACTGTGTCCCCCACGAGGGGGGGTGTGAGGATTAACTGCGTACACACACATGAGGTATACACAGGAGAGTGACAGGCAGAGCTAAGTGCCCCCAGTTACCCCACGTGTATCTGGGAAGCCATGTCACCTGGGAGAGGGGAGGCCGACTTCCGAGGTCTCTCCACCAGCGAGGAGTAGAGCCGGGATTTGACCCAGGAGCCCAGCCCCAGCCCGTCGGACCCTGCCTCACCCGCCTGCCTCTCGTGGGCACGAGAGTGGGTGGAACGGCCCCTTCCCTGAGGCCCCAAGGCCACCGGCGTCTTCTGGTGGGCACAGGGCTGAGGAAGTCGTGCCCAGCACCCACACCCCACGCCGCCTCCCTCACCGTCCCCAGGCTGAAGCCGCATTCTCAGTCCGAATGAATCAGGTGATCAATACACTCTCCGGAGCATCCAAGCAGCGAAAAATAGAAAAACGTCTTCATGCTCAGACAGCTCAGTAATTAACCCGAGCGCGAGGCTGGGTTGGTTTGACCAGATGTCATCGGCTTTGAGGAGGATACTGGAAGGTCTGACGAATGCCCCCAATTCTCGGCCCACCTGGACAGGCATCGGTGTGGGCCCCAAAGAGCCGGGGTCCCATTGCGGGCCGGAGCCGAGGCCGCGGCCCCAGAGCGGGAGGAGGCTGTCGGTGACGGAGGCAGACGCGGGTGCCACGGGGTGACGTGTGTGCCCTGTTCTGCACACACGCCGTTCATCTAGCAGCAGCTGGGCCTGGGGGCAGACGCGGAGGCTGAGGACAGCTCGGGTCACCTTTCCCATCACAGAGTCCTCGGCTGGCCAGGGGCAGCCGCCCGGCACGCCCGCCCTCTTCTGGCTGAAGGTCGGAGGGAGCACAAGGGCCGGAAAAGCTGGGCAGACGTGGGGGTGACAAGTGGGAGCCTAGGTAGGCGTAAGGGGGAGAGGCGTCAGGGTCATTTAAGTCGGAGACACAGCCTCCTCGCTCTCCCCGCCCAGCCTGCCTGGACCGTGTCTGGGGACACCAAGCAGGGCCTCCCCCTGGGCCCCTGGCAACCTCTCAGGAAGGAGACCCCGGGAGGGTCAGGGCTGGCGTGACTCGGAGATGGCCAGGCCCTGGCCCGTGTGGAGTTGCGGTGGGTGGGGAGGGCTTGAGGGAGGGCGTCCCTAGCTGGACACCCAGCCCGCAGGGGCGCAGAGGGTGAGCGGCCTGACCCTGCCTGAACACGGGCAAGTAGCCGGGGGCTGTTGGACAGCTGAGGAACCAGGTGAGGGGACAGGAGCATCTTAGACGTGGGACCAGGGAGGACAGCAATTCATTGCTCAAGCCCCTTCCCCACGTCGTACCCTGCCCGGAGCGGAGGCCGATGGGGCACCCGATGGCCGAGCACCCGAGCGTCCACGCTCGGAGGGGCCCCGCAGGGACAGGAGCCAGGGAGAGCTGACATATCCCTGGGGCCCTGAGAGGGTGATGCATGTGACCCAGGCTGGGAGATAAGGGGAGTAATTTGCCGTGTGAACGCGCCATGCCCTGCTGGCTGCGGGGGTGCCGATGACACGGGGTGTGTCCAGGCCACAGGACACGAGGAGACGCGCCCTGCTCCTCGGATCCCCCGGCGCACGCAGCCTGTCTGGGCTCTGAACAGCATGGGCTCCTCTTCCGCCAGGATAACGCTGCTGGGGACCTGCTCCAGAAAGCCACCTGAGCACACTGCGGAGGGAGGGAGGCTGCTGGGAAGCGTTGCTAGGAGACGGGAGGAAGGGGGCGGAGGGCATCAGGACCAGGGGGCTCCACAGATTCTCAGCAGGCATCACAGCCTGCATCCAGGGAGCAGGAAGATAAATGGACGAGCCAATCTCTTCATTTCCATGAGCGGGATCCTACCGGACATTGACCGGGTGGGGGAGGGGCGGGGCTCCAAGGATGACTTGAGGTAATTGCTGGGTGTTTTGATTTGGTATTAGGGGCTGTTGCACTTGGTAAATAGCAAGGAGCTGGATGCTTTTCCTGAGCCTCTGGGCAGTTTCCTTGTGCCCTGGCCTTGATCCAAGGACATGCAGGGGTGGGGGGGAGAACATATGTGCTCCTAGGAAGGGGGATGGGATGGAGGGGAGCCACCAGGCCAAGCTCCTCCGAGACAAGTCACACCAAGGCAGCCAGAATCTATGTTCTGTGGGAAACACATTCTAAGGACCTGGCTTTCTGGGGACCTGTGCACATTCCAGCTCTCTGCTACCCCAACCCTGCATCCGGCACCCACCCACCTAGAGGAAAGATGGGAGAGACCCTGGGGGATCCTTACCGTGCAACCCCCCCAAAATAGATGGGTCAGAATGTAAATGGAGAGAGAGAGAAACCATTAAAGTATGTGAAGAAAAGCGTTTTATAAAAACAATCTCAGAACAGGAAAGATCCATCCAGCAAAAATACAAATCCAGGAGTCATAAAAAATAAGTGTTGGAACAACCACAGAACGAGCAGAGTGTGCTGCAGGGTAAAAGGTACCGTACACAGAGCTCGGTTTTGTTTCGTTTTGTTCCTTAAGGACAAATAATAAAAACAAAATCTGCAATTCTTATATGCATAGGCTTAATCCCTCTTTCAAATAAATAGTTCCCATAAAAATCAATACGAAAGAAGTCCGATAGCCCAACAGAACAGGACAGAAATATAAATGGCTCTTCAATCTACGAAAACCCGACCCATCCCCGCAGGACAGGAGAACAGCAAAATCACACGGAAAGAAGACAACGTGTCTCCCCCACCAGCCTGGCAAAGATCAAGAGTTGGATCAGAACTGCGCTGGGGGTCACGGTGGCCTCGTACATCGCCGCCGGTGCACACAGAGCTAGATTTTATCCAGGGCAACTGAACAGTTGCTACCGAGATTACAAATAGACATGCTCTCGGAGGCAACAGTTCACTTCCAGAAATGCACCCTGCAGATTCTTCCCCGAGGCCTGAGCGCGTGTGTACATGGGCTAATCCGTACACCATCGCTGTAATGAACAAAACTCTGGCCCTCACCTCAATCTTCCACAGAAGACCGGTTATTTAAACGACGGCCATCCATATTCGCGGCCAGGATGTGACACGGCTACGTATTTTTAAAGAATGAATAAAGAGCCCTGGCCAGTTTGGCTCAGTGGTTAGAGCATCAGCCTGCAGTCCGGAGAGACCCGGGTTCGGTTCCCGCTAAGGGCACGTACTTCGGTTGCAGTTTGTCCCCGGCCCTGGTTGGTCGTGCAGGTGGCAGCCACTCGACGTGTCCCTTCACGTCGATGTTTCTCACTCTCTCTCCCTTCCTCTCTCTCCCTCCCACTCTATCTGTACAAAAAAATGGAAAAATATCCTCGGGTGAGGATAAAAAAAAAAGAATGAATAAAGAGCCCCGCTGGTTTGGCTCAGCAGTTGGAGCGTGGGCCCTCAGACCAAAGAGTCTCGGGTTCGATTCCAGCTAAGGGCATGTACCTCAGTTGCTGTTCAGTCCCCAGCCCTGGTTGGGGTCGTGCAGGAGGCAACCAGTTGGTGTCTCTCTCACATCAATCTCCCTCTCCCTCTCCCTCTCCCTCTCCCTCTCCCTCTCCCTCTCCCTCTCCCTCCCACCTCTCCTTCTCCCTCTCCCATCTCCTCTCCACTCTCTCTCCCTCTCCCTCCCTCTCCCTCTCCCTCTCCCTCTCCCCTCTCCCTCTCCCTCCTCCCTCTCATCTCCCTCTCCCACTCCCTCTCCCTCTCCCTCTCCCTCTCCCTCTCATCCCCTCTCCTCTCCCTCTCCGTATGTCTGAAGATAAATGGAAAAGTATCCCTGGGTGAGGATTAAAAAAAAAAAAAAGACTGAATAAAGAGAAGTTGACTTCTCAGAGCAATCAGAGGTCTGTGTGTCCTGCCAGTGGGCATGTGAGCCCAGGGAGGGACCATGGCTTCAGCATCTCAAACACAGCTCAGCCTGAACACCCCCACATGCTGGATCGACCCCCAGGACACAGAGAGCACTGAGCCCCGCTGCTGAGCTCCTGACTCGGGTTTGTCCCACGTCCCTGCGGGGTGGCCTGCACTCCGTCCACCACGGGCCTCACGGGCCGTTCGAGGCCAGAATGGAGCCGATACGTCCCGTGTTTGACCACATCACCCACTTTCCCGCAGCTGCCGGGTACCAGGTGCAGTTCACGTGTCTCTGTCACCTCTGGCCCCGACAGGCTGTGTGCCGAGACCCTGGAAGGTTGCAGTCCAAGGACGAAGACCGACTCAAGACGGGGAGCGGACGACTCTCCGGTCACCCCTGCCCCAGGACTCCCTCCGCTCGCAGGCTCTGGAGTGGATCTCTGGTCCTCGATCCCTCCGCTCGCAGGCTCTGGAGTGGATCTCTGGTCCTCGATCCCTCCGCTCGCAGGCTCTGGAGTGGATCTCTGGTCCTCGATCCCATTCACGGGTCCATGAGGCCTGAGGCTGATTTCCACACGCAGCATCTCCCTGCGTTCCGGGTCTGCATCCCGGAGACCCCCCGGCGTTCTGATGCCAAACCCCACCGGGAGGGGCTCCGCCTTCCATCGCCAGCTCCCACCGCGCCAGCTCACGCCAGAAACAGCCGCCAAGCCTCGGGGCTGTGGCGCCAGGTTTGCTCCCTGCCCACGCTGCGTGGTAGCTGACCTTCCACAGGGCTCGGTCCCCTGTCCTCTCTCCAGGATCCAGGCTGCGGGAGGCCCCCCACCTGGGACTTGCCACCTCATGGTCAAAGGAGACAAGACCAGGGATAGAACCCCAATATGGCTCTGAAGGCTTCTGCTCTGATGTGGGACAGGTTCTCAGCCCCCCAGGCAGGGTCCCCCAAGGAGGCCTCCCCCACCTCTGAGCAGAGGGATCTCGGGGCCCCGGGGTCAGTGTATCAGGTTGCTGGGGCCGTCAGTACAAAGTTCCACAGGCGGAGTAACTTCAAACAGCAGAATGTACCCTCACAGGCTGGGGCCCGCGTCCCGGATGGAGGTGTCGTGGGGCTTGTTCCTTCTGGAGGCGCTAAGGGGAATCTGTCCCAGGCCTCCCCCCGCTCCTGGGGGCAGCTAGCATCCTGGACATTCCCTGGCTTGTCCACCCCTCAGCCCGTCTCTGCTGGTCGTCACGTGGCGCTGCCCTGTGCGTGTCTGTGTCCAAATTCCCCTTTACAAGGTCACTAGTCACACTGGACATGAGCCACCCAACTTCGGTATGACCTCCTCTTAACCGATTACACCTGCAGTGACCCGTCCCCGATGAGGTCACGTCCGAGGTTCTGGGGGTTAGGACTTCAACACGCAAATTTGGGGAGACTGTTCACCCTGTAGCTGTCAGCACCTCAGGGCTTGGCCTCCAGCCACCGGGCTGCTGGATCGCGTGGCCCAGGCGCCTGACCGGGGCCTTGGCCGGCCTTCCCTGCCCCACCCCCCAGCCTCCCACCCCGCGGCCCTCGGCTCTGCTGTGAAGCCCCTGGTCGCCGGCTGCCCCCTGTGACCGGCGGGGGCACACTGTGAGAAGCAGACAAACACAAGTTCGGGTCTCCCCTCCTCCACTCGGGTGTGACTCTGGGAGGCCTCCACTTCCCAGAGCTTTGGGGTCCAGGCCTCAGTGCTGCTGGGTTTCAGTGGGTGCAGAGGAGCACCCTGCCCTCGTCCTGACCGTGTGCTGACACCCAGGGGCCCACGGCTCAGGTCCCTCTGGGCTGGAGGGCCTCAGACCCCACCCAAAACACACGTCAATGTGTCAATAGATCTGCGCACGGTGCGTCCCTCGGCGAACATTCTGGGCTCCGCTATGTGTGCAGCCGAGCCCAGACCAGACTCTTCCGCTTCCTGCCATACCTGTTCCCGCCCTAGGGGCCTCGCGGTGTTGGGGTGTTAGGGTGCAGGAGTGCGGAGGTCTTGCCTGAGAATTTCCCATGCATCACAGTGCTGGGGGTGTGCCTATGTGTGCAGGTACACAAGGAGCTCGCTCTCTCACACACATGCACACACACGTGTGCACACATGCACTCACACACTCACACACGCACATGCACACACATACGCACTCACACGCATGCACACACATACACACGCACGCACACACACTCACACTCACGCATGCACATGCACACACACACGCACTCACACACACGCACTCACACATGCACACACACGCACGCACGCACACACACAAACCTGCCTCCTCCACTTCCAGGGAAATCCAGTCTGCACGCCGCCCCCCACCCCGCGGCGGCCGTTCCTGCCAGAAGCCACCTCCTACCCAGGCCCCGCATGGCCACCCTGCGACGCCTACAGAACGGCACGCCGTGCGCACACATTAAACGCAAATGAACCTTCACGATTATTGTTATGACTATAATTACCCGGGAAATTAGCCACCACGAGCCGCCCGGAGCCCCACTCCAGGAATCCTGTGAGCCCAGCCTCGGCGCCACCGGGCCACCCCCCCCCCCACGCAAGAGCCAGCCCCGGGTCCCGGCCCTGTGCCCTGCCCTCCGACAGCCCGGGCTTGCGCAGAAATCAGGCAGGGGGGTCAAGGAGGAAATCCCTGGCTTCTGTGGGAGGAGGGCCTGGTGAGGCAGCGGAACATCACTGCCGCTCACTGATGGGGCCACCGGCCTGTGAGAGGCGGCCAGCTCGCTCTCGGGCCTCACCGGCTCACTCACCTGGGACCCCGCCCGTGCCAGGACCGCCCAGCAGGGCAGCCGGCCCAGCCCCACCTAGAGCAGGGGACCAACCAGCCCACGCTCATCACTCCAGGAGCCAAGACGAGGACCTGGGGTCTCTGTCCAAAGCTGAGTCTCCACCCCCATGCTCCTGAGACACAGCACGCCACCCTGGATGGTGCCACCCCACCCAGCAGCCCCAGGAGAGACCCTAACCCGCACATAGGGGCCGATCTGCCAATCCCTTCACCTTGCACTCCCAGGCCACGCCCCCTCAGCCCAGAGGATTCAATGTCAAGCCTCCTGGACACTTACAGCCAGTGTCAGGAGTCCTCCACCCCCGGCCAGCCCCTGACCCTCAGGGGACGTCCAGTGGCCCTGAAAAGGCACGGTTTCTGCCGCCCACGTCTTCTGGGGCTGGACTCGGACTGGGGCTGGACTGGGACTGGGGCATGGGTGTGGAGTCTGCATCACCCACCTGCCCTTTGTCCCGAATTCTAGACTCGTCCGGAAAATGCGGGGAAAGGAAAAAGGCAAATCGCAGAATATGGATGGACTGCTGTTTGTATAAAATTCCAAAAAGAAACAAAAAAGATTTCGTTCTTTATGGGCATACTCAGTATGAAAACATGAATGAGCCCTGGCCGTTCTGGCTCAGCGGTTAGAGCGTCAGCCTGCGGACCAAAGAGTCGCGGGTTTGATTCCGGTCAAGGGCACGGACCTCGGTTGCGGTGCAGTCCCTGGCCCTGGTCGGGGTCGTGCGGGAGGCAAGCAGTCGGTGTGTCCCTCCCACATCGATGTCTCTCTCTCTCTCTCTCTCCCCCCCTTCCCCCTCCCCCCCCCCCCCGCCACTCTGACTGAAGATAAATGGAAAAATATCCTCCGGTGAGTATTTAAAACAGACAAACATGAATGAGAGAGTAGAGGTTGATATCAGAGGGCAGGGAGCAGGGAGGCGAGTGGACAGGTCAGGGGCGTAAACCTAAGTCAGCACCGCAGGCTGTGCCCAGCGACTCCCTGACAGAGGGCTGGGGGCGGGGGGAGGACATCTGTAGCATAAATAAATCAGTAAAAATTGAGAAGAAATAAATAAGTAAATAAGCTCGAGCTCTTGGGTCCTGACGCTCCCACGCGTGAGGTTTGCCCGGTAGGCTCGGGGTCGTTTGGGTCATTCTCGGGCTGTTCCGATGTTTGGGACGTCGGGGCATAGATTTACACCTGCGATACGGCAGGAAAGGAACAGCCTTCGCGGTGACAACGGGGGTCTTTAGGCAACAAGTCTAGAGGTCGGCTCTTTTTTCTTTCTTTTTCCTACTTTTATATGGTCTCTTTGTCTTTTTTTGTTTTTGTTTTAATCCTCGCCCGAGGATATTTTTCGGTTTATCAACAGATATAGTGGGAGGGAAGGAGAGGGAGGGAGAGAGAGACAAACATCGATGTGAGAGGGACACATCGACTGGTTACCTCCCGCATGGCCCAACCAGGCCCAGGGACGAACCGCAACCGAGGTACATGCCCTTGACCGAATCGAACCCGCGACTCATTGGCCCGCGGGCCGACGCTCTAACCACTGAGCCCACCAGCCAGGGCGTCTTTTTCTTTAGGGGAGGACGTTTACTGTTGTGATGGGAAAGTGCGTATTTTACCTGCTGTGTCACGAGCACATGGTGCCCCCGCCGGGAGGGCAGAACCGGGGAAGCTCCGCGGAGGGACACAGGGACACCTCCGTTCACCTGGGGCCCAGGACGCTCTGCGGAGGGACACGGGGACACCTCCGTTCACCTGGGGGCCCAGGCCGCTCCGCGGAGGGACACGGGGACACCTCCGTTCACCTGGGGGCCCAGGCCGCTCCGCGGAGGGACACGGGGACACCTCCGTTCACCTGGGGGCCCGGGCCGCTCCGCGGAGGGACACGGGGACACCTCCGTTCACCGGGGGGCCCGGGCCGCTCCGCGGAGGGACACGGGGACACCTCCGTTCACCTGGGGGCCCGGGCCGCTCCGCGGAGGGACACGGGGACACCTCCGTTCACCTGGGGGCCCGGGCCGCTCCGCGGAGGGACACGGGGACACCTCCGTTCACCTGGGGGCCCGGGCCGCTCCGCGGAGGGACCCGGGGACACCTCCGTTCACCTGGGGGCCCAGGCCGCTCCGCGGAGGGACACGGGGACACCTCCGTTCACCTGGGGGCCCAGGCCGCTCCGCGGAGGGACACGGGGACACCTCCGTTCACCTGGGGCCCAGGCCGCTCCGCGGAGGGACACGGGGACACCTCCCCCTGGCCGCAGAGGGGAGAAGGCTGGGATGCATCACTGAGGGACGCTGGCCCCTGCCTTATCTAATTCTGTATCCTGAGGCTGATTCACTTAAACTCCAAAATAAAATAACCATCAGCTTTAAATAAGGATTAAATGCTCAGCAGGCTCCTTGGGCGAACACACTGACATTGCGCATTTCATGGCCTGGACCGAGGGGGCCCCAGGTGGCGACGGGGGAGCGGAGGGGTGCTCTGAGCCCAGGAGAGAAAATGGTCGATGCTTTGGGGTTCTGGAGCGCACTCCCCTTGGGTCTCTCGGACGCCAGCCCAGAGCATGAGAGTCAGAGTGGCAGCTCGTCATGCAGGAGGAGACCCTGAGCTCTGTGTCCCCAGCCATGTGCCCAAGGGAGAGGGGTCACTCAGGGGAGTGGGGTCAGGAGGCTGCAGGGAGCCTATGGGTTCTTAGGAAACATCAGAGGAGGTCCTGCCGCCTGGACCTTGCTACCGAACATCTGCGGGAACCACCACAAAGAGCGAGGGCCCCAGGCTCCCCACGGGGCCACGAACCGCAAGAGGCAACCACAAAAGCTGGGGAGGAAAAAGAATGGGGTGCAGTGGTCTGATACAGGAGCCTGGGGGACCCACAACCTGAGTCAGGGAGGAGAGAAGGCAGCTGATGAATTCTTCCAGACCTGCAGCTCGGAGAACAAGCTACACCTGCAGAAGGGCTCCCCGCCCCCCTCCCCACAGGGGCAGGACCACCGAGCAGAGCCAGACCCTGGGGAGGGGGCGTGTGCGGCAGGAACGGAGCCCCAGACCCAGCTGAACCTCTGGCCAGCCGTGTGGCCTGAACAACTCACCTGGGCCTGGCCTCCCCGCAGGCTCAGCGAAGATGAAATTCCTTCTACGGGTGTATGTCGAGCACCTGCCTTATACAAGGAGGTGCTGCTATGGTCAGGGTTTAGAAGAAGCCACAATCCCCCAAAGGTAGGCATTGAAATAGCTGAACAGCGAGCTGAGGCCAACTCAGAGGGGCGGGGGCTCGTCGAGAAGCATCGTTTCTGGGAAATCAGGAATGTTTAATGGGTGGTCCCCAAAGGGGCAGCTTCTCCTCTTTCTACCCAGGTTCGTAGCTGGCCCTGTAAAGCCTTCCCAGAGATGCAGGGCGGCTGAGAACCGTGCAAATCAGACAGAGGAGAGGACAGAGAGAGCATTTTCTTGGCATTACCAGACACTGACGTTTTGTGGGAGAGAAAGCCTCCCTCCAGGATCCATGAGGGGTGACTGATATAGCTCCAACCAGGGCCGGGGCTCTTGGGCTCACAGACTCGGAACACATGCAGACCGAGAGGCTGAGGTTCCCTGGCCCAGATGGCACAGTGCGCCCAAGTACGGGTGGGATCAAACCAGGAGGGATGGGGAGACGGGGCGACCGGGAGGGACCTCCCAACATGACGACCCAGAGACACCGCAGTCCAACAGCTCGCAGCCCTGGGCGCTGCGGTCCGAGTGCACAGACGCCGTGTGTGCCGGGAAGCCCGCGTGACAGGCCCGCCGTGGTCGGGATCCGGAGCCGTTAGATAACACGTGTGACGGGGAGGATGTCGGAGAGCGGGGTTTCAATGTGTCGTCCTGCTATTTGCTTTCTATTTCTCCCATCTGTTGTTTGTTCCCTTTTTCCTCTTATTTTTGTCTCCTTTTGGATTGAGGTTTTGTTTTTTTTCAATTCCGTTTTAGCTTCTCTGTCGGCGTACCAGGGGATTGCTGTGCTGCGTGCGGCCGGGATGTCTGCGGTTGCTTCATGGCGTGCGGCACGCCGTTGGCGGCTCTCAGGCTGCCATCGGATGGTACTATGCCACTTCGCATCCAGCATAAGAACCTCACGATAATACACTTTTTTAAAAAGAGTTTTACACGTTTATTTGAGCCAACCTGTCAACAATTATTGGGAAGCAAAACCTCGATGCATTGAGATAATGCTCCAGAGAATGGCACTTTGCCCTTAGTTTATACATTACAATTATGCAGCTGTAAGAAAGATCTCTTTTGTTTTTTTATCCTCACCTGAGGACTTTTTTTTTTCTTCCATTTTTTGTTCAGATAGAGTGGGAGGGAAAGAAAGAAAGAGAGAAACATCGACATGAAAGGGACACATCGAGTGGCTGTCACCTGCACGACCAACCAGGGCCGGGGACAAACTGCAACCGAGGCATGCACCCTTAGCGGGAACCGAACCCGGGTCTCTCCGGACCACAGGCCAATGTTCTAACCGCTGAGCCAAACTGGTCAGGGCTATAAGAAAGCTCTCTTATCCTTTGAGAGGATATGGAGGGACCTGGAGAGTATTACGCTAAGCAAACTAAGCCAGAGAAAGACAAATAGCACATGATCTCACTTATTTGTGGAATATAATGAACAAGGTGGGCTCATGAATGAAATGGACCCAGAGACATAGAAAGGAGTATGGTTCAGACTGACACACCTCAGAGAGGTGCCTTCTGGGCCGGGGAACATTCTCAGCCTCTCAGTCTGCAGGTGTTCCGAGTCTGTGAGCCCAAGAGCCTGGCCCTGATCGGAGCCAGGGGATGGATGAGATGAACCAAAGAACTTATATGCACGTACGCATAACCAATGAACATAGACGACAATGCTGGGGGGGGGGGGGGGTGCTGGGGGAGGAGAAACATCTGTAACAAAAAATAAATTAATAAAAATTGGAGGAAAAGAAAGAGAGAAGATGTAAGTGGGTTACGTGAAGTCACTGGAGACAGATCAGGGAGGCAGGAGAAAGCAACGCAGGGAGGCCTCTGGGCCTGGATGAAAAGAAAAATGCAACAATACACTTTTATTTCTCCCTTTTGGCTATTGTGTTACTGTTTTCAGGCATTTTGCTTCTACATATGCTTTAAATCCCATATTACGTTATTCTTTTTTATTTAAACAGTCAGCCCTGGCCAGTTTGGCTCAGCGGTTAGAGCGTCGGCCTGTGGTCCGGAGAGACCCGGGTTTGGTTCCCGCTAAGGGCACGTACTTAGGTTGCAGTTTGTCCCTGGCCCTGGTTGGTCGTGCGGGTGGCAGCCACTCGATGTGTCCCTTCACGTCGATGTTTCTCTCTCTCTCTCCCTCCCACTCTATCTGTACAAAAAATGGAAAAATATCCTCGGGTGAGGATAAAAAAAAACAAAAAACAGTCAATTAGCTTTAAAATATAAATTAATGCTCTATTTTTAACCCAAATAGTTACCATTTTGGTGAATACTCTTCATGCCTTTGTATAGATCGAGATTTCCATCTAGTGTCATTTTCCTTCTGCCTGAAGGATTTGTTTTAATCATTTCTTGTAACGATGTTCTGTTCGTAATGAATTGTTTAAGTTTTTGTATATCTGGATCTTTATTTTACTGTCATGTTTATTTGATATATCTTTTATAAAAGATTTCTTAAATTGATGTTTAGAGAGAGAGGAAGGAAGAGAAAAACTTTGATGTGAGAGCAAACCATCATCGGCTTCCTCCTGCATGCCCCCTACTCAGGGATCAAGCGCACAAGCCAGGCATGTGCCCTGAGTGGGAACTGAACCAGCAACCTTTCAGTGCCTGGGATGTTGCCCAACCAACGGAGCCACACCAGCCAGGGCTGTTTAATATATCTTGGCTGGATATAGAATTCTAGATTGATCATTTTTTTCCTTAAGTACTTTACAGATGTTGCACCTCTATGCTCTGGTGGCATAGTTACTAACTAGAAGTCTGCCTTCATTCCTACGTGTGTTCCTCTCTACACAATGTGAATTTTTTTCCCTCTTGCTTGTGCTTGGGGTTCATTGGGATTCTTGAATCTCAGAGTTTATAGTTACTATCAAATTTGAAATTTTTCACCCATAATATCTTCAAATATATTATCTTCTCCCCCTTCCCTTTCTCCCTCTTTTGGGGACTACAATTACACATATATTAGGTCTGTTGAAGCTGATTTTCTGCTCTTTTTTTTTATCTTTTTTTCTCTGTGGTTCATTTTTTTATACAGTGATACCTCAGTTCTCGAACGCCTCGGTTTTCGACCAAATCGGTATTCGACCAGGAGATTCGAGAAACTTTTGTCTCGGAATCCGAACAAATATTTGGAACTCGAACTTCCGAGATGAGCCGAGTTGAGCCGAATGGCGTTCATTCGGCCCAGCACGCCTTGCTGGCGTCATCAGTGTGAGTGCAGAGAGAGAGTCACGCTTTGTGGAGTCACACTTTCCTATTGGGTTTCATTGCTTCGGTTCTCGAACAATTCGGTTCTCGACCGTCCTCCTGGAACGAATTATGTTCGAGAACCGAGGTATCACTGTAGTTTTTATTGCTATGTCTTCAAGTTTACTAAGCTTCTCTTCTACAGTGTCTAATCTGTTGTTACTCCCACCTAGTGTATTTTTTAATCTCAGATACTGTATTTTTTATCTCTTGAAGTTCAATCTTAGACTTCCATATCTCCAAGCTTCCTTTTATTTTCTTGATGTGGAAAATATAGTTATGATAACAATTTTAATGTCTTTTTTACTAATCCTATATTGTCATTTCTGTGTCTGTATCTATTGATTGGCTTTTCTTATTGTTATTGATTTTTGTTTCAGTTTCTTTGCATACCTGGTAATTTTTTTATTGCATGCCTGACTGTGTGGATTTTACCTTATTTGGTAATGGATATTACTGTGTACCTATGAATATTCTTGAGTTTTGTTCTAGGATGCAGTTAAATTAACTGAAAATATGTTAAAGATTCAGAATCAGCCGAAGTATCCAGCAGTAGATGAGTGGATAAAAAAGCTGTGGTACATTCACACAATGGAATACTACTCAGCTATAAAAAAGAATCTAATCTTACATTTTACAGCAGCATGGATGGACCTGAAGAACACTGTGCTAAATGAAATAAGCCAGTCAGAGAAAGACAAGTACCATATGATTTCACTCACATGTAGAATCTAATGAACAAAATGAACGAATGAGAAAAATAGAAACAGACTCATAAATACAGACCAGGCTGACAGCTGGTGGGAATGAGGTGGTTGGGGGACTGGATGGGGGCCATGGAAAGACTGAGCAAAAGAAAAAACTCATGGATACAGACAACAATATGGTGATTGCCTGGGGGTTTGGGGGTGGAGGATGGTAAAGGGAAGATAAATGGTGATGGAAGGAGACTTGACTTGGGGTGGTGAACACATTGTACAGTGTACTGATGATGTGTTGTAGAATTGTGCACCTGAAACCTGTATAATTTTGTTCACCAGTGTCACCCCAATAACTTCAATAAAAAGGAAAAAACTGGAAATATGTTGGTCCTTTGAAGACTTTTTTAAGCCTTTTTAAGTAGGAGTACAGTAGCGTTAGCATAGGGCCAATTTTCCACACTACTGAGGCAGTGTGTTAATACTGTACCCAGTGTCCTGGGAAAATTAAGACTTCTACGCTGTTTCTGGTGGGAATACCGAAAGTGCCTGCTTCTGTGTGAAGTTCTAGCATTATTCCTGACATTCCTTTCATGTGGTTCCCCATCCAGATCGGGGAGCTTACTCACAGGCATGCATTGATCGATATGTAACTAATGACTAGAGATGTATCCATTGGCAACGGTCTCCTCTCTGCTACTCTGGATGCTCTACCCTGCATAATTTAGTGGTCTTGGTCTCCCCAGACTCCCATACCCATCTTATCAACTCAGGAATAGCACCAGGCTCAGCCTGGGTTCACCCTCCCTGGGCTGTGTCCTTGGAAGTAAGTTGGGACAATGGTCTGGCTCCACTCGCCCATTTAGTCTCCCTCGGAGATCACTGTCTTGTGCTGTCTTGTGTCTGATCACCTGTTGCAGTTACAATTTAAGACCAAATGGTCTCACACCAGAGGCCGTGTACTTAACCACTGAGCTCTCCTGGTCCCTCAGCCCCAGCCTGAGGGTTTCATCAGCTTCCTAGTGAGAAGCACTGGGAGTTGTCATCAGCACCATCCTGTACACTCTGAGCAGTTGTTGAGTGTCCTTGCGTTACTGCTTTGTAAGCTGTCTATCAATCCCTCCGTAGCAGGATCCCATCGTCATTAACTAGTGGGCGTCCTTCCTGTTGTCATTCCAGAGCCGCTGAGCTGGTTCTGCGGGGGCATCTTTAGCAGTTGAAATCTGGATTCTAACGAGTGCAGCCCAGAGCCGATGCTCAGAGCCAGCATGTCAGGGGGGCGGCCTCTGGGAGACGGGGGGCCGTGGGAAGACCACTCCGGCAAGTACCCCACACACTGCCGGCTGGTCTCCAGGGGCTTGCAGTGTTGAACAAGGGAATTGAACGTGACGATCTCTCAGACTTTCTCCCTTAACAGATGTGAGTTTATAATTATCCACTTCCCCTCAGGGAAATAAAAACCGTGATCCCTGATTCACCAGCAAATTTAGGGAAAGGAGGTGGAGGAGACCTATTCCTGGAACATGCTAGACAGCTTCTGGAGAGTAAAATAATGACCACTAATGGATATACATGTTTAATGTTTCAGTTCCTGGTAAAATTAATACCCTGTTTAATATTAATAGAGGTGATGTATGTCTCTGGGGTTGTTAATCTGCTCCCTCTCCTCTACGTCAGATGTAAAAATAGCTCCCGTGATTAGCCAGGTGGGCAGAGACGGCGGAGAGTGGGGGAGGGAGGGGGGGACTGAGCGGTGACAATGGCACAGTGACAGCCGCAAACATCTTAAATGCTTTACGGCTCATCAGCATTCTAAGGGAGAGCATTTTCTTCCAAGTGCAGAACCTTATTCAAACTTCATTGATGCGTTTATTCTTACTCGACTCAATAATCGTTGACTGCTTTCCATATGCCTCACCCAGAGCTACCACTTTACCTCATTTACACCTCACAGAGACCCCTTGGCGGAGAGTTATTATTCCCATGTGAAGGATGAGACTACTGAGGCTCAAGGTCCCACAAGTAGGGGTGGGGCAGAGAGAGCGATGGGCTAGTTCTCTGTGACCCCAGAGCCGACACTTCTGACAGCAGGCTCTTCGAGTCTTTTTCTTCTACAGCATCTTTAAATCCATGATACCACAAATACCACAGGAAGTAACTAAGCACACAGGACAGGAGATAAGGGAGCTGGGGTGGACCAGATGGTGAAGCACTCAAGACTTTGAGAAATCTCCCTTCCTTGACAGCAACTTCAGGTTTTCATCCTAATTAAACAAATACCTGTTGAGTGCCTACTATGTGTCAGGCACTGTGTTAGACACAGGAAATCACGCCCTGCCCAGTGTGGTTCCATCTTGCGCCTCTGATCTGAGGAATGGACTTCATTACCTCCGTCCGCCTTCTCCCCCACCTACGAGTGTGCTACCACCCCATGGAAGACTCGACGGACATGGACACAAGTCCTCTGAGGCCCCAGAACTATCTTTTCAATTGTGAACTCAAGATCGACAAAGACGATCAAGGTAAGGTGGATGATGATGAACACGAACACCAGTAATCTTTACGAGCAGTCAGGTCAGGGGCTGGTGCTAAGGATGAACTAGCCACACATTATGGAAGCAGAGGCAGTGAGTCATGACCGCAGGCCAATCACAGGCACACCGGCCACTCTGGACATGTCCATACAGCACACAGTTTCCCTTGGTGGCTTTGAAGTAATGCCAACCGTGGTCTTATGGTGGACATGTGGTTCAGGGCCCATGCATCTTCCTGGACAGCACTTAGTAGCTGTGGAGGAAGAGGAAGAGGAAGAGGAGGAAGAGGAAGAGGAGGAAGATGTGACATTCCTAAGGATGTCTGGGAAGTGTTCTGCCCTAGAAGTTGTAGTGAGATTCCACAGAAAAAGTGAAACTTCCTGCTGATGATGAAGATGAACGCGATGATGAAGAGGAGGAGGAGGAGGTGGAGGAGGAGGAGGAAGGTGGTGATGATGATGAACAGGAGGAGGAGGATGAAGATGAAGATGATGAAGAAGATGAAGAGGAGGAGGATGGTGATGATGAAGATGATGATGACAAAAAATGATGACGATGACTGATAATTATGATGGTGATGATGATGATGGCAATGACAATAATGATGGTGGTGATGATGAAGATGATGATGTTGATTTTGAGGAGGAGGAGGCTGACGATAAAGTCCAGAAAAGAAATCTATATAAGCTACTTCAGCCAAAAAAAATGCAAAAAAAAAAAAAAATCAAACCAGAATGAGAGAGACTCAAAAACACCAACACCAAGATCAAAAGGTCAAGAATCCTTAAAAAAATAATAATAAAACAGGGGAAAAAAAACTCCTAAAACACCAGAAGGACCTAGTTCTGTAGAAGACATTAAAGGAAAAATGCAAGCAAGTATAGAAAAGGGTGGTTCTCTTCCCAAAGTGGAAGCCAAGCTCATCAATTACGTGAAGAATTGTTTCCGGATGACTGACCAGGAGGGTAGTCAAGACCTCTGACGTGGAGGAAGTCTCTTAGAAAATAGCTTAAATGGTGTGTTAAAATTGTCTGTCTTATTTCATGTCTGTAACAGTTGATCTCTGCTCTCCTTGTCAGAATGCAGAGTGAGAACGACCCCTACCACAGCCGATAAATGCTGTCCGGGTTCCAGGGCCAGGAATGTCCGAAATGCCTGTTGAGTTTTTAAAGATGGACTCCACCTTTGCTTGGTTTGAAGTACGTCTGGAACGTCGTAATGGAACATCACACTGATGACGTTCAGACAAATGGGAGTGGTGTGGAGGTGAACATATACGTGTGCAGAAAACAGTATTTTAATAAAGCGGCAGTTTCTCTTTCAAAACAAAGAGAAACACTGCTTCTGCCTGTAGAACGCTTGTGTTTTGCATCCCACCAGGAGAGACAGACACACAAAGTCACTACTAGAAACCAAACCGGTACATAGACATAAATAAACATGGGTTATGCTGGGTGGCTGAGGCCATGGGGGACCCAGAGGAAGGACAGTCATCAACATCTTCTCTAAACAGGTCTCTCTGTTAGGAGCCTCTGGACAAGCACAGGAGAACCGCCTCCGTGTCCCTCGGGTTAAAGGGAGTCTTGGGGGGCAGTGGGTGGTTCCTAAATGGGAGAGGAGTTGGAGGCCAGAGGGGGGTCAAGGACAGGGTCCTCCAAATGTCTGGCAGCATAAATTGCTCCTGGTGAAACTTCTAGAATGAATGCGTTCTACCCATTTCTTCTCCTCCTTTCCTCCTACTCAAGAATGAAGTCCTGGGAGTTGGGGGAGGAAGGGGAGAGGCCGGTGGGCCTGGCTCGAGCCACAGACCTGCTCCTTGGCTGGGGATAATAGAGCATGTGGTCTTTGCTGTCCCGTTGAGGCTGTTCCCAGCAGGGGAGAGGAGATTCTCCAAGAAAAGCGGGTGCTGTCAGCAGTGGAAAATAGAGGCTGCAAAGCCGGAAGAGTCAACCCGGGAGAACGTGTTCACCAGACTGAGACTGAGGAACAAGGAGAAACAAACATTTGAAAGAGGAGGGAAACACATCTACGAAGTAGGGACAGCATTGCAGAGGCCCTGAGGTGAGGGTTTATGTCAGGTACCAAGAGGTCAATTCCACTACCTAGAGGAAAGGGAACTGATCCGTTTATAAAGATATAGATAGAGTAAGTGGATGTGTGTGGATGGAGGATGAAGAAGAAAGAGAGGGGGAGAAGGAAGATGATAGATGATAGATAGATAGATAGATAGATAGATAGATAGATAGATAGATAGATAGAAGATAGATAGATAGCAGATAGATAGATAGATGATAGATAGATAGATAGATAGATAGATAGATAGATAGATAGATGATAGATAGATAGATAGATAGATAGATAGATAGATAGATAGATAGATAATGGAAGAATTGGTAGAAAATGTAAACTTATTGAGGTAAGTAGGTGGATGGCTGGCTGGAAAATGGAAAGTTGGATGGATGAATGCAGGTGAATGGTGGGTGGATGGATGGATGGATGGATAAATGGATGGACGGATGGATGGAAGTTTGGATGGATGATGGATTGATGGTGGATGGTGAATGTATGGATGGGTGGATGGATGCATGGATGGATGGATAGATAGATCTTCTTGAGATGATGATGTTTGGTGGTGTTCTCAAGTCTGCAATCCTTCAGCATCACCTCCATGGTCCAGAGACAGGTGATTGGGTGTCAGGACTGGAACCAGGGTGAGAAGCATCGGAGGCATGACTGTAGGAAGGGCTCACACTCAGTCGGGCAGGCGTCCTGGGTGCACCCTTGGAACCTCACTAGCCTCACCCTAGGCCTGGCCCCATTGAGTGTCGCCCACACACCTCTCCTGGCATAGAAATGAACCCTCCATCAGACAGTCAGCTCTATCAATGTGCCTGGTGCCAGTGCCCAGTGTGTTCCATCGGTCCATTTCATCTCCCATCTTTGGCCCTCTGCTGAGACAAGGGGAGGTCACAAAACAAGCAAGAACAAAACGTTTGCATGGTTCCAGACCCAGATCCATGCCGTGAGCTCGCTGTGTGAGCTTGAAGGGGTCTCTTCCCCTCTGCGCTGAGTTTCCTTCTTAGTAAGATAAGGGAGGTCGGAATCACCTCTGGGATGCCATGGTGCAAGATACGGATGGGAAGAAAGGTGGGAGGCTCCCCCAAAACCTTCAGGGCAACCCCTCCTTGGAGGGCTTGCACTGCCTTGTACCCACTTTTCCTGTCATCTCTTCATTTGTTGATTTTACAAATATCCTTCCTACGTATCCAGCATTGGAGAGGATGCTGGAACACAGCAGTGAGCTACCCGGGCACTGTCCCCGCCCTCCTGGGGCTCAGTCCAGCCAGCAAGTCAGAGAGCACCTCAAGAAGGCTGCCAATCCTGGTGGTAATTGCTGCTCTGAAGGCAAAGCCCAGTGGACAACAGGACCCTGGCCAGGGACTCTGACACGGCCTGCAGTCAGGGAAGCCTGCTGGAGGAGGTGGCTCTCAGAGATGAGCAAGAAGACTGCAAGCAGATGACGGGACTAGATGACTCGTGCCCCGAGCTCTCACACTGAGGTCTGGGAGGGGTCCAGACCCCAGCTCGGTGGACCCTCATCAGCCCGAGGGGACTGGCTCATCTGTGACAACGTGGATGCCTCCAGCTCAGGGCAATGCATCTTGGGTCTCGCTGAGCACAGGGCGGGGCTTGCACACTGTGACTTGCAGGAGCAGAAGCAGCAGAGGGCCTCACTCTGAGCACACGCCCTGTGGCAGCCCCGCGTGAGGCCTCAGAAGACGAGGAGGGTGTTCGTTCAAAGGGTGTGATTGCTACATTTTCTCTTCCACTTTTGATGTTTATGGCTCCCTTTCTGTCTTCCGGCTGCATCCGAAGCCACGCAGAGCTCGCTCCTCAAACCTCCTGTCATTATCTCTCCCCCCGCCACTGCATATTTTAGGGACCCGTAATGGGGCTGCCTACAGCGCTGTGTATTGTAGCTGAAGGATCTGCAAGGCTCCAACACCCCCACACTCTCCCGCCAAAGAGACAAAATATTTTTATTTCTAAGCCCCAGAGCCTAGAGGGAAACAAGCTATACAACCATGTGCCTGCTGGAGCTTCTTAAGAGCCTTTGGAAGCTGGGAAATGAATCCGGTCTCAGCTGGCTTTTCTGAAGTAACAAGTGTCTGGGCCATCTGCCACGGCCGAGGGAGAAGCGAGGTGTCTGCCCCGCCCGCCCGTCTGGAGGCGCCCCGCCCTTGCTCAAGCAGGTGGCTCCGGGATGAAGGTGAGGCCAGAGCCAGGCTACCAGTGCACCTACTGTGCAAAGGTGCTGTGCATTAATTTGCATGTGTGTTCGTTATCTATGCTGTAGAATAAATTACTACCGACTTAGCAGTCAGCACAACACACACGCGTTCTTATCTCAGCGTTGCCATGGGTCAGGAGTCTAGGCACCAGTTGGCTGGCTCTCCTGCTCCGGGTCTCACCGGGCTGAAGTCAAAACGACATCCAGGGCTGCGTCTCATGTCAGAGGCTCGGGGTTCTCTTCCAAAGTCAGTGGCTGTTGGATGAATGCGGTTCCTTGCGGCTGTAGGACTGAGACCCTCGCGGCCCAGGGGTGGCCTGCGGCTCGCTCCCACGACATGGCAGCTTGCTTCTTGGAGGTCATCAGATGCATGCCCGCTGCTTCAAGTCTCTCCAACTTCTTTCTCTGACTTCTAGGCCTCGTTATAAAGGACTCGCCTGATTAGGCCAGGCCCACCCAGGGCAATCTCTTCAGCTTGTTATTCAATGTAACTTCGCCCGCAGAAAGACATCCACTTGTCTTCGCAGTCCCTCCTAGTCGTAGGGAGGGGAGACTCCAGGGGGCACTTAGAAACCTGTCCAGGGCAGCCGTCTGTGTCTTGTGCATAGATCTCCTGGCCTCAGGGACCCTGCTGCTCAGGCTGCCTGGGTCGAACCTCTGCTCTGACTCCCACTTATGCTGTGTGACCTTGGGCAAGCCACCTGACTTCTCTGTGCCTCAGTGGCCTCGCCTGTAAAATGGGTTCAACAATAGTACCCAGGTGACACATTGTCTTGAAGGTTAAATGATAGAGGCATGGGGTCTGCTTGTCCCAGAGCCCAGCCGATGCCTGCTGTGACGACTCTGTCCAGCCCAGGGCCGAGACAAGCTGAGACCATCTTCCCCCAGAGCACTGCCTCCCAGCGCCCACCTCCAGCATGCTCCTGCACCCCAGCAGCAGGCGGAGATGGAGCAATTAGCCCTCAGCAGTCAAAGCACCCGGGGCCGTCGGCGGGGCTGCCGGAGGAATTTATGAACTCCGTGGAAGCGTGTGCTGCTAGGAGAAGCTTGTCAGGGGACCACTTCCGAGGTAAGAACAAAAGCACCCCATCCATCACTGCCAGAGCCTCCCTGTGGCAACATATTAGAGCGTGCTCCCCCCGAGCCCAGCTCCGGATGTCTCCGGTGAGCCCGCATTGTTTTCATAATCAGACGCAAAAAGGCAGCGAAGCTGATTTCCCACCGAAAAGCTTCGTGGCCAGAAACAGCGCCTCCTGCCAGGTCGCATCGGCAGGTGGAGCCCTGCCAGGGTGCCTGAGAGCTCACATTGTGTTCTTTCCTTTAAAACAAAGATCCATTATGCAAATCGATCGTAAAATTTTTAAAGCATCTTGTCCCGTCTCAATTAATTACAGTCTTCGTGGGCCCAGCCTCTGCCGCACCCCCGTGAAGTCCTTGGGGACGTGGTCCTGAGAGACGGAGCCGTGCCTTGTCCTGCCCTGGGGATAGCTCTCGGACCTCCAGCGCCCCCGCCTTCCTGGCCACGTCGTGTCGTCCCACGAGCTGGCTGGCCACCGCCGCTCACTCTATCATCGCTCTCGCTCACACACACACACACACACACACACACACACACACACCCCAGCCCTGCAGAGAGCTGCAGCCCCGTCCTCCGAGAGGGCCCATCACCCACCGGAGGGAAACCAATGGCCTATAATTCACTGCTCAGCCCCAGGCACCCGGCCAAGCAAGGGGTCTGTCGGCTTAGCTCCACCCCGAGAGAAGGGGCTTCGGCTTGCAGAAACGCAGCAGGGACAGAGCCGGCTGAGCCGCCATCCCCAAGGCAAGGTGGCCGAGTCCTCCCTGGCAACCAGCCGCCCTTTGCTGCACGTCTCAGAGCCCCGCCCCTTGCCACCCGCCCGCACCCTGCATTGCCAGGCCCCTGCAGCACCCGTCCACGACGCTCCCTCCCCCGGAGGCCCACATGGCCACGGAGGCCGGCGGCACTGTGAGCCTGCCTCCCACCCCTCCTGCTTTGAAAAGCAGCCAGAGGCTGCCGTCTCTGTGCCGGTGTAACGGGCGCCCCACGTCGGGCTGTGACGCGAAGCCTTGATTGCCCTGGTAACTGCCCCCACGGCGCCCTGACAGCGTGACCGGGCTCCAGCAGACGCATGAAGAGAACACTCGCGAAGCCCCAAGAACCTGCTGCTGCGCGTCGAGGCGTGTAAAGCCCTGAAGGGGGACCCTGCCTCCCGTTCACTCCTGCCCTGCACCCCGCTGCACCCTCACGGACTGCGTGCCCCACGCCCTCGACGCCCTTGACCCTTCTCTTGACACACTCAAGCTTCCCCGTCTCCATCTTTGTGGCCCGTGGGTCAGCAGTGTTGCCCCACCTGGGGGACTTCCAGGAGCACAGAGCTCAGGCTGCAGCCGGGATCTGCTGGGGCAGAACCCGCCCTTTCCCAGACACCCAGGACTGAAGCAGGCACGCTCGCGCGTGCGCACACACATGCACACACGCACGTGTGCACACACACACAAATTCACATGCATGCACACATAGGCACACACATGCACACATGCACATGTGCACACATGGACATGCACGCACATAAATGCACACACACAGGCATACACGTGCACGTACACACATGTGCACGCACACAATGAGTGCTCTCCTGGAACTCCACAGTGCTTCAGCTCACCAGTGACACCTCCCCACCCTCTGGGACGCAGACAGACCGATGGATCCCTCCTCTGTGTGGCTCGGACCCTGCACAGACAGCTTCACAAAGCTAGTACACCTCTCCCCGCCACCAGGCCACCTGCCCCTTGAAGGCAGGGACCCAGGCTTACACCCCTACACATCCCAGATGCTCGCACGCTGCCCGGCACAGGTGATGTGTGGCAGGGGTCACACAGATTTGCCGAGTGAATGAACAGACGCTTCCTTGAGCTGTTTATCACATCTCGCCCTTAGTCCATGGACCCGAGTAGCCGGGAGGATGCCGGGGAAAAACTATTTTAAAGTCGTTTGATTCGTTCACTGCTTTTCAGCATGTTTGAGGAAGAGAAGCCTGTGACCCCAGGAGAGCTGATTACTGCTGGCCCCGGCCGGCTGCACGGAGCTGAAGCTGGGAGGGAGCCGGCAACGTGGTCCCCTGGGCCCAGGGTGGACAAGAGGGTCCGCTTGTCATTTAGTTCCTCTGTCCAAGAGATCAGGCGTTCCTGAGCTGGCTGCTCTGGGAGCCCTTTGGGGTCGGAGGGGGCCGGGGGGCATTTGGCAGACAGCACCTCACCCCAGTCCTTCCTAGGAAGACAGCAGCCATCTGAAAGGAAACATCATCCTTCTTTTTAAAGAAGTAGAGAGCCCTGCCCCGTTTGGCTCGGCAGTTAGAGCATCAGCCTGCAGAACGGAGAGTCCCGGGTTCGGTTCCCACTAAGGGCACGTACCTCGTTTGACGTTTGTCCCTGGCCCTGGTTGGGGTCATGTGGGTGGCAACCAGTCGATGTGTCTCTCTCATGTCAATGTTTCTCTCTCTCTCTTCCCCCCTCTCTCCTTCCTGCTGTGTCTGAAGATAAATGCAAAAATGTCCTCGGCTGAGGATAAAAAAAAAAGAAGTAAATAAAATTTCGAAAGCAGGAACTGAGTGATGGCTACGTCTCAGGTACAGAGATACAAAGATCTCAAAGACCCAGAGGCCCCTTCTCAGAGAGTCTGGGGTCTTCACAGTCCGTGCCTGACCATCCTTCGAGCTCGGGAAGCCGGCCCGAGGCAACCAGGCTGCAGGGGAGGGTCTGATGGATTCGGGACTCGGAGCACGAGCAGAGTTAGGCCCCAGGGAGGGAGGACACACCACAGGGGTGGGGACAGGCTGCAGCTACTAATCCATTTGGATGAAGCCTCTAAATTATAATTAAGGAAGCATCTCTCCAACTTTGGAGCACCCAGAACAATAAACAGCTGCCGACTTTGATTAATGGCCAGCGCGTGGCCGAGTCTGTGCCCAGCAGCCCGCGTCCGCAGCAGCGTGGGTCCGGCAGGCTGTCTGCCCCGGGCGGGCCAGCCTCGGGCCCCGCGCTCCCTCCGCAGACCCGGATGGGGCAGGAGAGGACTGTCCCAGCACAGAGGTTGGGGAGACTCCAAATTAAACAGAATCACAGAATCAAAATTCAGGAGGCACCTTGACGATGGGGCTTCTCGGGCCTACTGCCATGTCAGCGTTGACCCTGCGAGGGGGCCACCCAGGACCCGCGCGTGGGGAGGTGGGAGTTTGAGGGGCTCGGCGCTCACAGCTCCTCCGTCCTCGGCCAGCCAGCCAGCGGACCGTGAAGAACTGGACGCACGGCTGCTCTCAGCTTCTTCGGCAGCCAGGATGCAGCTTTGGAGGGTGCGTGAAGGTGGCTGAGAAGGGCCCAGAAAGGCTTCTGGGGGACGCTGGGTCTGGAACACCCCATGAGAAAGAGGTGAAGAAACGGGGTCCTTAGATGGCGGGAGGGGGACCGCAGAGAAAGCATGGTTGCTGTTTAAAACCTATGGCTGTAAAGGAAAAAGAAAGAAGGAACTCTTATCCTTTGTGACAGCGTGGGGGGCCTGGAGAGTACTGCACTAAGTGAAATAAACCAGTCAGCGAGACAAGTGCCACAGGACCTCACTCATATGTGGAATCTAATGAACAAAATAAACGGATGAACAAGAGAACCAGAGGCTTGAGAACAGGGACAGGTCAGAGGGGAGGGCGGGGCGGGCACTGGCTGAAAGAAGGAGAGGGATTGGCCGAAGGACATAGATGCACAGCCCATGGCCAGACAGCAGGGTGGTGATGGCCAGGGGAGAGGGGGCGGGGGCTGGGAGGAGGTGCACAAGTGGGGGGGGGGGCATCTGTAATCGTGTCAACAATAAAAATAAAGTTAAAAATAGAGAAATAAAAATAAAATCTATGACTATTTTTAGAGCTGCCCCCAATATCCAGGGTTTCTCCTTCTGAGCAGAGGATGCTTCCCCCACCCCTCTGGAGTTAAGTGTGGGCATGTGACTTGCTTTGGCCAATAGAATGAGAGGAGTTAGGTATAATCCTGTGGCTTTCCTTGGCCAAGGAATGGGAGGAGTTAGGTGTGGTCATGTGACTTGCTTTGGCCAATGGAATGGGAGGAGTTATGTGTGGTCATGTGACTTGCCTTGACCAATGGAATAGGAGGAGTTATGTGTGGTCATGTGACTTGCTTTGGCCAATGGAATGGGGGAGTTAGGTGTAATCATGTGATTTGCTTTGGCCAATGGAATAGGAGGAGTTAGGTATGGTCCTGTGACTTGTTTTGGCCAATGACGTGGAACACAAGCGGGGGTGCTGTCATGCTTCTTTTATTGGGGCCACTGATGCCCAGCTGCAAACTAGGAAGGGTCTGGAGCCACTTCTAGGGGCAAGGACAGCGTGCAGTAGAGCCCCAGCCCACCCAGCGTGGACACGGAGCATGACTGACAATGAACCTTTGTTGTTTAAGCTGCTAAAACTCGGTGCTGGCTGTCATCGCCTCAGCAGAATCAAGCCAGTTTTAAGCAGCACAGAGCTCGGCCCCAGGAGTTAAGTACTCAAAGGACGTGGCTTGGGCTTCGTGGGCGGGCGACGGGAGATTAAGATACGCAGAAGACTGGGAAGATGGTGGCCCGTGCCACATGCTGTCGAGATTTCTGGTAACTCTGCCACCTGCCGTGACGAGTGCATTGGGGACCAGTGAAGCTGCTGCCCTCGGGGAGGGCTCGGCCATGAGACTCACTAGCGTGACCTGGTGGCTGATGGATTGGGCAAGACATTACAGGAGGGGGGTGAGGTCACAAAGAAATGGCTGCTTTGCAAACGCAAGTGAAGGAGCACAGTCCCGAGCCCAGGGACCCGCAGGCCTGGAAGAGCCGCTTCTTCCCAAACCCAAGGAGTACACGTAGACATTTTGAGAACAGTGTGGAGCCCCAAAGGCTGCCCACAACTGAGCCGTGTCACGAAGGACCCATCGGGGGCTGGTAGCATCTCCGCAGATAGACACATGGACCTGGATACTCCTCAGATAGACGCGTGGACCTGGTGGCCCAGGGAAACAGCCCGACCAAGGGTGCCGCACCCCAGAGAACCTTCCAGCTGAACAAAGTTGCCCGCGGAAGGGGTCTGCATGCGGCCTGACACCTCAAGGGCATCGTGGTGAACTCTGAGGACAGAGGAGCACGCGGTGAGAAGGCAGAGAAACACAGAAAGCACGCGTGTCACGCTGCAGAGGAATGTGGGCATGGCTGTCACGTTTCCGAGAGAGCTCTGCGGCCCCGGGGACCAGCAGCGTGGACACAGAACTCTGTGTGCATCTGAGACAGAGTGAGCACCCTCCCCAGGCAGGGAGAGGCCGAGAAGGCTGCTCATGGCCCGGGAAGCACAGGCCCCCAGGTCTGCTTCGATGCGGCTGAGGACGGCAGGGAAACCACGGCCCGTGGTGGAGCCGAGGGCAGCAGAGGACCAGGGGCTGCTCCCGGGGAGCAGATTCGTGGCCAAAGAACATTCCCCAGCCAACAGGAGAGCCGGGCCCTCCAAACCTCTGCCCGGCGTGGGGTTCAGAACTGCCGCACCCTGGCGCGCTGAGGGTCCCCATACTGCCCCTTTCTGAATGGGGACGTTCACGTGGAGACTCTGTCCCTGTTGCACCATTAGGGGGGTGCGGGTATTTTGTCTTTTTAGCTCGCAGGCGGGTCATGGGAAGACCTCATTTAGGGGCCCCCGAGCCTCCCGAGATCCTGGCCGGGGCTCTCGTCCTGGACCGAGAGCAGGCAGGCCCCTTTCCTTGCACTAGGGAACATAGTAGGTGCTGATTAAAACTCGAAGTAGTGGTACGTTTGTTTCCCTCCCTTTCCATGCTCTGCAGCCCATGGCATTTCCAAGGACAGGACGTTCCTAAGAATAACTTTTCCCAGGAACCACGGAGAAGTCATGAAATGTGCCCTTTTCAGCAGAAGGAAAACCCTTTCCAAACCCTGAAAAGAGTCCCCCTGTGTTTGAGGCCGCATGGAGTCACCAGAACAATAGTTCCTAGAAAGTGTCTTTTTATCATGGTTGGAAGTCTGCCCTTTGAGAACCCAGACCCGACGGGGAGCCGGGAGCCCAGCGTCCTGTCCTCCCGTGCCATCCGTACCACCCTCTCACCTGAGTGGGTGCCCCCACCCAGAGGGGCCATGGCTGGGACCCTCCAGGGGACCCTCAGGCTTCCGCAGCCAAGACCCCCAAGTAGCGCCGGAGCCCGGCCGCTCCGTGCGTGTGCAGAGAGCACATGGCTTTGGAATCGACTTGCAGTCACCGGTAATAAGAACACCTCCCAAACGAGGCAGTGAAGAACAGAGGAGAGGGGAGTCGTACCGCGGAAGAGCACAGAGCAGAATACAGAGCGAAACAGCAGGCTGGGGGAGTAACAGCATCGAACATGACAAAGAGTCGATAAGCCAGCACGGTAAAGACCTTGTATGGCCGCGTCTGCTGAGAGATGCCGAGAAAACGCGGAGGGAGCAGTGACACGTGAGCCTGAGCGAGCGTGTGCATGTGTATGCATGCGTGCGTGCGTGTGTGCATGTGTGTGCATACATGTGCACGTGTGTGAATGCATGTGAGAGTGTGTGAGTACCTGTATGAGGGTTGAGGGTGCTGTGAGTGTGTGTGTGCGTGAGATCCCAGGTGACCGGCAGTACTGCCGCTAGAACCTGAAGCCAGCTCCGTCCCCAGAGGCCACCATCACTCAGGGTGGCAGTGTGGCAGGAGGTGGCTGGGCTCAGGCCTCCTGCTCAATTTCCTGGCCTCTCCGGCGTGTTTCCTCGGCTGTGAAGTGGGCCGGTTGCACAGCAGCTGCGCAGTTGAAGGATGAGACGCACCCTTGGTAGCACCCTGCACACCAGCCTGTTCACCCCCGGTCGGTGGATCCGCCCTCCCGAGCCGGGTGGACAGGTGGCCCCTGGGAACACACAGCTGCCAGGCTTCCCTCTGGAGACCTGCGGGCTGCTCCTCTCCTGGGGGTAAGTGGAGGGAGGAAGGGGCCCAGCCCCCTGCACACAGGGCAGCAGGAGCACAGGGCGAAGACCGGGCTCCAGGTCTGGCGGGCGGGCATATCCCCGGCGCTGGTTTTAACTGGCGTCAACACTGTCTTTGGAGGAATTCCCTCCTGCCTCACAGTGACCTCGTGTGGGGCCAGGGGAACATCGCCAAGACCCCGCAGATATGACCAGGAGAAGGACAAAGGCGGGCAGAGGCCTCGCCGTGGGGGACAGCCAACTAGGGGGGGAGCAGGGAGCCCTCCTTGAATGAAGAAATGAGAATCGTCGAGCCGACGAAATGCCTCTTTCCATTAGCGGACAAACGTGTTTACGATAACAAGGTTGGGGGGAGCTGACAGTTCACTATTACAGAGAAAGTTCTGACAATAATCCGATCACCTGCCCTGGGAGAGAAGTTAGGTACATACCCACTGGAAGGGATTTCGCGGTGCCACTGACATGACCGCGAGTGGTGTGTGGCTCACTCACGCCTTCTCGTAAGTTTTGAGTCATCTATGTTTTCCAGTCCGTGTGTATGATTTTATCAAGAGCAAATAGATTAACTTTTGAACGTGCGCCTCGGGCGAGGGCCAGGCGTGTGAGCTCCGTGAACGCAGCACCTGGGCACAGGTGAAGCTGCTTCCTTGTCGGGCTTCCTCAGCACAGCGGGGCTCTCATCTGAACCACAGGGAAACTGAGGCCCCACCTGCCCCGGGGGCCTTCCCAGGACACAAAGCCCTCCGCTCAGGAACGTTAGCTCCCGCCACTTTCTACCTGGCGCCAGAAACTCCTCGCCAACCCTGGTCCCTTAGCCGAACGGCCACAGCTCTTACGAGCAAGCTTCCTGAGTCAGGCAGACTGTCTGGGAACCCAGCTGCCACTCCCCAGCTGGGGGACCCCCACCAGCGGGGACCTCGACATGCCCTGCACCTGCCCCGGCCTTCCTGGCGTTGTCATGGAGACCAGCGGAGGAAACGGGTCTGGAAGCGCCTTCAGACGGCAGAACCGTGGGTTCCTTGCTGTCACCATTGCACGTCGGGCGCGCACCTGTGTCAGCCTGAGCTCCCCCACAGGCACCTTGCCCTAAGCCCAGCTCTGTGTGCGAGGAGGGGCCAAGCCGCAGGCCCGGCGGGTCTTCCAGGGCCTCTCACGCTCCCCCTGCCCTGGCCCTGCAGCCAGCCCGCTGACCGGCCCCCCGCTGACCGGCCCCCCGCTGGCCCGGCCCCCCGCCGACCGGCCCCCCGCCGACCGGCCCCCCGCTGGACCGGCCCCCCGCTGGCCCGTCCTGAGCACAGCCGTGTCCTCTGAAGGAGCCCTCTTTCCTTGGCCTCTGCCCGCCCAGGAGCAGGCCTTTGAATGGGGCTCCGGTTACCGTCCCGTAAATATCGATGTCCCAGCCCAACACGCTCCAAAATTCTTTCTAAAGTTATCAGAAAACGTGTGAGCACGTACGCACACATACAGACCCCACGCCCAGGGGATTTAAGTCCTGTCAATAGACTTGAGCTTTTCTGCTCTGCTGGGAAATGCTGACGTTGAAAGCCTCCCATCTCAAAAGTCAAATCCATGGGCACTTTTGACAAACGGCACAAGCAAAACAAGAAAAGTCCAAGGGAAGCACCCCCCGCCCAGGCGCTCTGCCTGGAGCCCACCGCGTGTCCGCCAAACCTTCTCCCAGTCACAGCTGCTCCGTCAGAAACCACGCTCCGGATTTCTCGAAGGAAGGAAGCAAGTCCTCATGCGGATAGCGATGTCCATGTGTCCCCCTCCCTGCAAACAAAGGTCCATGGCGGTGAAGGCAGGCGGTGTATCGGGCGGGACAGACCCGCATTTCTTGCACGAATGTGACATTCCCGAGTGGGGTGACGGCCATGAACGGTGAGTTACCCAGACTCACTGTGCTTCTCGGTTTTTCCGAAGTGCTGTTCATGTGGACACTCTAACGGCGCGTTGGAAGAGGCAGGAGCCCGGGACCCGCTCCAAGCAGGGGGGGAACAAAGACCACAGGGTCCCAGAATTCCCCACTTTCCCCCAAGGTGTCTCTCAGTAACTGAGATTCCTGTGGACCCCGGACACACAGACATTCTCCTGGGTAAGGATGGACTTAAACACATGCTCCCCTGAGCAACCCCTGCACCCGTCAGAGCAGCCGAAACCCAGACTCGGACCACAGCAGGTGCGGGCGAGGACGGGGAGCAGCGGGACCCCCCCTGCTGGCCAGACGCACAACGGCAGGCGCCGTGGAAGACGGTCAGGCGGGCTCTCAGAGGTCCACAGACGCTCTCCGTCGCACCTGCGTCGGGCCTCCCGGGGTTTCCCCGGTTGGGCTGAAAACGTGTCCACGCAAAAATGCGCAGAAGAATGTGTACACCAGCTCTTTTCATCGTTGCCAAAAACTGGAAGCAACCAAGGCGTCCTGCCGGAGAGGAACGGGTGAATATGCTGTGGTCCACCCAGACCACGGGGCGCTGTTCGGTGGCGAGGAGAAATGAGCCAGGAAGCCACAAAAACATAAGGTGGGACCTTGACTGCACACTAAGCGGAGAGAGTGTCTGAAAGGCCACCTTCGGTAGGATTCTGCCTGCATGACCTTCTGGAAAAGGCAAATGTGAGGACGTTCTGTGTTTTCTTAACTCAGTTAGGAGCCCTGACCAGTTTGGTTCAATGGTTAGAGCATCAGCCTGTGGACTGGGGGGTCTCGGGTTCAATTCCTGGTCAAGGGCATGTACCTGGGTTGTAGGTTCGATCCCCGGCTCTGGTCAGGGTCGTGCAGGAGGTGACCAGTTGGTGTGTCTCTCTCACATGGATGTTTCTTTCTCTCCCCCTCCCTTCACTCTATCTAAAACCAATAGCAAAATATCCTCAGGTGAGGATTAACCAAAAAGAAAACTCAGTTAGGAGGTGGGAGGATCCCGGGATGGGAGGGAGACGGCGAAGGAGGCATCTAACTGGAACACATGCATGACCGAGCCTCGCAGAAGGAGCTGGGGGCAGGGGCTGCCCTCAAGTTGCTTCCTTCGGGGACACCAGTCAACCGTCCTGAAACCACTGAGACTGAATAAACAAGTGAACGATGGAGCACAGTGGGGCCCAGGCTGCCCCCTGCTGGAGGGAGGGTCACAGTGAAGAAGAGGAGGACGTGCCCTGGCCGGTTTGGCTCAGCGGTGAGAGCGTCGGCCTGCGGTCCAGAGAGGCCCGGGTTCGGTTCCCACTAAGGGCACGTACCTCAGTTGCAGTGTGTCCCCGGCCCTGGTTGGGTCACGCGGGTAGCAGCCAGTCAATGTGTCCCTTTTACGTCTCTTTTACGTGTTTCCTTCTCTCTCTCTCTCTCCCTCCCACTCTATCTGAACAAAAAATGGAAAAAATTGTCCTCGGGTGAGGATAAAAAATAAAAAAGAAGAGGAGGAAGCCAGAATAGTCCACGTGGTGCTGGGTTCGAGCTGGAGACGCCAGTGTGAACGTGTTTAACTGAATACGACGCAGATGGAGAGATGGCAGATGATAGACAGGCAGCAGATGGGCGAGAGGCAGTCCTGTGCACACGTGGGTGAGTACGCGTGCTCATTCCCTCGCTCCGTCCACGGAGGGCGCCCAGCAGCAGTGACCTCCCCGCAGCCAGCTCCCAGATCTTGGTAAAAGGAACCGGGGCCCCGGAGGGAAAGATGCCGATTCCAGGGCTGGAATGGGACACACACGACATGAGCCCGGGGCCGCTTGTGACACCAGAGACGAAAGTCTGGATACACGTCCGGGGACCTGGGGCTCGGTGGAAAGAGCTCTCAACCATCAAGGCGAGATCGACGGAAGCCAACAAAACAAACGTAAGTGTAACCCAAGGTATAAAAAGAAAACCCACGGTTCCATACCGATATCAATAAATGATTGACTCGATGAATAAATGGGTAAGAACAGACAGATTTCTCATACAGAGAAACTCCACATAATTCACGTCGATACCATATTTCTCCCTCAAGGAGAAAGAACATTAACCCCTCATTCCTTAAGTGTGGGGTGCACGCAGGGACTTCCCTCCAGAGAAGACAGTATGAAGTGGGACGAGAGAGCAACTTTCCAGGGGAGAAAATGACAGCCTCAGCCAGGTGACCAGGGCCACGTGGACAGTGACAAGTCGTGTGGCCAGCAGGGGTGTGGTGAGGGGCACCTGTGTTTCCTCCTACAGCCCAGCACCCAGGCTCAGCGTGAGAACACACCCACAAGCCCAGAGGGACGATCTTCCCGCCACCTGACCAGTCTCCCGAAACTGCAGGTCATCAAACGAGGGAGGCTGAGCACCTGTCACCAAGAGAAGCCGAGGACACATGACGACTAGATGTCCCGTGTTGTCCTGGGTGGGATCCTGGAGGGGGGAAAAAGACATTAGGGCAAAACCAGAGAATCCCAAACAATGTGTGGGGTTTGGTCAATAATAACACAATGTTGGTTTGTTAATTGTAACAATGTTTCACACGAACGAGAGGTGTTAACATGGAGAGACCTGCAGGAGGCCTATGGCAACTCTGTGCTGTCTTTGCAACTTTTCTGTGCATCTAAAAATCATTCTAACAGTTATTAAATATACAGAGCAACACATGCTGTCGTACATCGGCCTCGCCTCGCGGGAGTGACTCTGGGGGCCAGGAGGGCCTGGGGCTCTCGCCTGGGCTGGCAGTACCTACGGGCGGTCCCCACAGACCCGACCAATTAGGAGCCAGAGTTGTAGCTGGACCGGCTCTTGTGAGTCTTACTATGATCACAGGACACACCTCAGCCACCACCAGTGGGAACTTGAAAACTCAGGGTTAGTACTCGCAGGTCCCGGAGGGCACACGGCTCGCCTGGGACCACACAGAAAGGTCACAGGTAGAGAGACCGTGGGCCTGGGGCTCTGTCTTTACTGAGGTAGAGGGTGTGGTGCCCAGAATTCCAGGGGTTCACTCCTTGTCAGTTTATCTGAGACAGCAGAGCAGGGAGGGAAGGCAGGGTGAGCCAGCGGGCGGGCATCTAGGCGGCCAGGCTCTGGGAAAGGGGACCCCAGGGTGGGGGGGTGCTGGCTCTGTCTGCAGCGGGTGCTGTGCAGGTTGCAGACGGACGTCATTGAAGTGGACGCCATGCAGGCGACCGCAGGCTTCCTGACGTTACCGTCAAAAAGCGAACTGTTGGCAACACACGTATTTCCACAAGCAATCTCGGGTTCCTGCAGAGCCCCCTCACCCCCAACATAGTCGCAGGGCAGGGTCCTGCCAGCTGAGCAGAACAGGCACCCACGCACCGTGTTCTGTCCACGCACGGCTTCTGAGTAGAGAGAGCTCCACACAGCCCCGCCTCGCGTGGGATCAGGAGGAAGCTCAGGAGAAGCAGGGAGCCACCCAGCAGCCGGGGTCTCTGGGCAGGGCCCCCTCCTCTCCACCACGCCACCCTCAGGCATGCTCATCCGCAGCACAGTGGGCGCTGGGGGCCCGGGACCTGCCACTGCCGAGCCCTGTGGCCTTGAGCACAGAGAGCCCTGGGGACCCAGGCGCCAAGGCCCCCCGGCCCCCCGCAGCCCGGGCTCGTCTCCCGCTGCGGCCGTCGTGACCAGGGTGACTGCCCGGAGTGGGCAGAGCCGCCCCAGCCTGGCACCCCACCCAGACGCAGCAGACAGAGCCGCACGGTTACCCAGCGAGGTCCTCCACGGGGCGAGGAAGCGAGCGGGAGTGGGAAGGGGAAACGGAGATTCGGTGCCACCTGTCGGAAGACAGGAACACGTCATCTCCAGAAAGACAGCAGCTTCCCTGGTCCTCCTCGGGGTTTTATTTCACATCATTTTTTCATATGTGAAGAGTCCTGGAGGCCTCCAACGGAGCTTGCCAGGCCAATCCCGCCAGCTCCAAACGCATCTCGGACCGGCCTCTTGTTGCCATGGCAACCATTCCGGGTCAAGCCTCCCATCCCTCTTTCCCGGGTCAAGCCACGCAAGGCTGGTCCTTACTTCTCTGGCCTCCTCCCCTGCCACCGCTTCCCATCCCTCCGAGGCCCTCCGAGGAGTGTTTCTAAAGAGGAAGACACAGCTACGCCTCTGCTCAAAACCTGCATGGATTCCCCCCGCCCTCAGGCAAGTTCCCCACGTGCTATGTCCCATCTCCCCCTAACTCACGTGGCTCCACAACACTGCCCCCCTTCCTTCCACAGGCTCATTCCTGTCTCAGGACTTTTACACTTGATGCTGCCTCTGCCTTAGTACAGTGGCTCCTCATTCCCCTCAGCTTAAATGTCACCTCCTCAGAGAAGCCTACCCGGATCACCAACCGCAATCTCCTCCTACCTGCCGTCCCTCCTCCTCGCCACCTGGGTTTGCTTTCACACCAAGCAGTGCCTGATCTCTCCTGTGTGGTTGTGGATGTCCTTCCTGTCTGTTCTGTGCAGGACAGCATGCCCCCTGCAGCACGGCCAGGCTCTGCCTTGTTCTCTGCTCCACCCCAAGCATCTGCAACACCGCGGGGAATGCAGTAGGTGCTCCACTGGCTGGGGACCCAGAAAAGAGCCGACGCTGCAGTTCAGGTCCAAAGTGTTTGCTGCAGAATTGCTTCTGCCTCGGGGAAGATGCGGGTTTTGTTTTATTCTGGCCTTCAACTGATTAGATGAGGCCCACCACATTAGGAAGGACAATCTGCTTCATTCAAAGTTCACTGATTTAAATAGTAACCTCATCCATAAACACCAGCACAGAAACATCCAGAATAATGTTTGACCACATATCTGGGTACCATGACCCAGATAACAACTGACATAAATTAACCATCACAAACCCCAAACAGGATAAACCCAAAGAAACCCGTGCCAAGACATGTGATCATTAAAATTCTGAACAATCAGGGACTAGAGAATATTATGCTGAGCAAAATAAGCCAGTCAGAGAAAGACACATATAAATGATCTCACTTATTTGTGGAATATCATGAACAAAATAAGCTGATGAACCAAATAGATCCAGAGACATAGAAGTAGGGTTCAGACTGACAAACCTCAGATGAGGGGGGTAAGAGGGAAGGATAAACCACAGAACTTATGCAGATAAGCATAACGGATGGACATGGACAGCAATGCTGGTGGGGGGTATTGGGAGGAGGGTGTCAATGGGGGAAAAGGAGAAACATCTGTAACAAAAGTAAATTAATTCAAAAAACACACACAAAAAAATAGATAAATAATATTCTGAACAATCAAAGACAAAGAAACATCTTGAAAGCAGCCAGAGAAAAGCAAAGCGTATCTACAGGAGGAAGACAGAATGAGAGACCTTTCCGTAGAAACCATGGAGGTCGGAAAGGACATGCTACTGTCCCTGCGCTAAGTGCAAAGAACTGTCAGCCCGGAATCTTACAACCAGTAAAATAGTCTGTGGGAATAAAGGGGAAGCCAAGACATGCCCCGATTGAGAAAGAAAAAAAAAATTGTCAACCACAGGCCTACCCTATAGAAGGACTAAAGAGTTTCTCCAAACAGAAAGAAAACATAAGACAAGGAACTTGGAACATTGGAAAGGAAGAATAAGACATAGTAAGCTGAAAAAGGAGATACATAAGACAGGTGTTGTTGTTTTTTTTTTCAACTCAAGTTTTCTAATGATGTTTGAAAGCTAAAGCCAACATTACAACCCTGGCCCGGCCAGTGTGGCTCAGTGGTTGAGCACAACCCATGCACCAAGAGGTTGCCGGTTTGATTCCCGGTCAGGGCACATGCCCAGGTTGTGGGCACGATCCCCAGTGAGGGGCCTGCAGGAGGCGGCCAATCGATGTTCTCTCTCATTGATATTTCTCTCTCTCTCCCTCTCCCTTCCTTTCTCTCTAAAATCAATAAAGAAAAAGATGTTTTTTTAATTACAACCCTGTCTGATGGGCCTGCATGGATGCAGAAGGAATACTTTAGACAATTACATTATGAACGGGGACAGCAAAGGGACCTAAAGGGGATGAGGTCTCCATCCGTTCGTCAAACTATGGACATGGCCAGGCCAGCAGACGGTGGTGCATACATGTCACGGAATACCAGGGGAACCACCCCAGAAAGCCCTGCAAAGAGATACCCTCGAAAACACTATCAGTAAACAAGGCGAAATCGGGAAAACGCTCCCGTGACTCAGAGGACGGCAGGAAAAACATACCCGAGAAATAAAAAACAGAACAAACACAAGACAAACGACAAAATATGGTATTTAAGCCCCAACACATCAACAACGGCATGAGCTGTACCAAGCGAAAGGCAGCGATTGGCAAGCGGACCCTGGAGGGAGCCAGGCCTGGATTCCTTTCTTTTTCTGTTTTCAATTGTGCGTAGAACATAAAACGTAGTATTTTAACCACTTGCAAGCGTGCAGCTCAGTGGCGTTAAGTACACTAACGCTGCTGGGCCCCGGCACCCCATCCATCTCCAGAACTCCAATCCTCCTGAACTCAGACTGTCCCCATCAAACAGTCACCCGAGTGCCCCTCCCCAGCCCCTGGCCACCATTCTCCATTCTGTCTCTATGGACTTGGTTGCTCCAGGGAACTCAGGTCAATGGGACCCTACAGGATTTGTCTCATTGGGACTGGCTGACTTCACTGCACACGGCGTCCTCAAGGTCCGGCCATGTTGTGGGGGTCAGAATCCCCCTCCTTTTGCAGGGCTGCATAATATTCCAGCGCCTGACCTAGAGTTGAACCTCCATCCCAAAAGGCAGGCTGCCCCCTGAGAAGCCAGCCTGGCTGGTGGCAGTCTCCTGAACCCCACGTCTGGCATCTCCGGGCACCAACTAATCCTGCCCCTCTCCAGGCCGATGATATAGCCTTTGTTACAAAATGGTACAGATGGAGCCTGGAGGAGACCCAAGACTGATGAGACAATAGCAGCTAAATTGGTTTTCACAAAGGTGCAAGGTGATGCCCTGGCCGATTTTGTTCAGTGGTTAGAGCATCGGCCTGTGGACCAAAGAGTCACAGGTTCGATTCAGGTCAAGGGCACGTACCACAGTTGCCGTTCATCCCTGGCCCTGGTCGGAGTTGTGCAGGAGGCAACCAGTCAATGTGTCCCTCTCACATGGTTGTTTCTCTACCCCGCTCTCTTCTTCCCTAACTCTCTCCCTCTCTCTCCCTTCCTCCCTCTCTCTCCCTCTCTCCTCCTCCCACTTTATCTGAAGATAAATGGAAAAATATCCTCAGGCGAGGATTTAAAAAAACACAATAAAATAAATAAATAAATAAAAAGGTGCAAGGTGAGCCCTCCCCAACTGAGGGTCCAAGACCCTCCAGGGACACTGCAGGAGGCAGGAAGCTGGGTTCCGGAGAGGAGCCGGGGTGGGGGCTGGTGGGCAGCACTGGGGGGCTGTGGGGTGGTCCCCCCACCGTGTTTACCTCGCCGCTGGTTTTAGCACCATATACGCACCGTGACGGACTCGGCAACACCCCCCCCCCCCCGCCCCAGTGAACCTGGAATCGTCAAATACAAAGGAGGCTTGAATATTGTCTAAGACTCCTCCTTTGTCCGATGAATGTTGTACCTTTGAAGATGAAGAGGCCCCAGCCTGGGTGATGGGGCCTTGACCGGCTGGAGACGGCGGAGGAGGGGCGGCCCACACTGTCTCGGTGAGTATCAGCTCAGCACAGTTCTACCCCAAGACACAAAGGGGCCTGGCCTCTCAAAGCGAACCAGCCTTTCACAACGCGCCTTGGAAACCCAGTCGAGAGGCGTGCCTGTCTCCTTCAGATAACGGAGCGTCATAGGCACTTAGGTCCCTCCGTGGACGATGGAAAATAAAGCTCGTTTAAATAAAGTGTCCGGGCAGCCTGCGGCCCTGTGGGCTCTGGATGAGCTGTGGGGTTGCCAGGGTGGGTACATGTCATGTCCCATCCCCACTGACAACGCCAAGTCCCTGAAGGGCTGGCGCCAGCGCACCTGGGGTGTGGGTCAGACATGCAGGCCCCTGGCCCCACATCACACTGCTGAGCCCAGATCTCCGGAGGGAGGCCCAGAAATCAGCATCCTTAAGCTTCTCGGGTAATGCCTGGTACACAACAGGGTGCCACGTGGGGCCCCTGCCTCGGTGTCTACTGAGGGTCACGGTCCATGCCAACAGCAGCCTTCAAGGTCACAGCAGTGCCCAAGCCCCTGGGCACAACCCAAAGACTGGCTTCCTGCCCCGGCTGGTTTGACTCGGCGGTTAGAGAGTCAGCCCGTGGACCAAAGAGTCTCAGATGCGATTCCCGTCAAGGGCACAGACCTCGGTTGCAGTTCAATCCCAGGCCCTGGTCGGGGTCGGGCGGGAGGAAACCAATCGATGTGCCTCTCTCGCGTGGATGTTTCTCTCTCCCTCCCTCCCTCCCTCCCTCCCACACTCTACCTGAAAATCAATGGGAAAATATCCTCCAGTGAGGATTAAAAACAAAACAAAATTTAAAAAAAACTCGCTTCCTGGTCAGCACCCTGAGCCCCCGAGGGAACGGAGCCCTGGAGCTGCGGGGGTGGGGGAGGCAGCTGAGAATCATGTCTGCTGTGAGCCTTTCACGTCTCAGCTCCTCTGGGCAATGGGTGGGTACCCCCTCACCTGCAGGACTGGAGAAGAGCTTCTAAGGGACCCAGGAGGGTTTGACACAGGTCCCCAAGAGTGTGCAGGACAGACGGAAGCCAACACGCTCCCAAGATGAGTCCGTGGCAAAGACTGTGGGCGGTGTTGCCTCAGGGAGGCTGAAGGGGGAGAGGGCTTCAAGCTGGGTACCATGCCCCTAGGACAGGCCAGCTGTGGTCTCCTGGGGACAGGTGGCACCTCGCTCTAAAGAGATTCTTCCCGGGAAGGGGCCTGAGGGTGAGGGGTTGGGAGCATCTGTGTGGACTAGGGACCGGGTGTCCTGGAGTCCTCCACGGGAGAGTGAGGAGCAGGTGGCCTCTGGCTGGCCTCTGTCGCGGTCTGCAGCCTGAGGGCCAGATAACGGGACGTCTCCAAAACCTCCCAGGATGCCTAGTGCAAATGCCCTGCTCTGCTAAAAGTTGATCTCAACCTCGAGCCTCCAAAACTGGGAGGCAATAAATTTCTGTTGTATAAGTCACTCAGTTTTTTATACTTTTGGGGGTAACCCTAGCAAACTAATCTAGCAGGCTACACCCGCACCCCCCTTGTCCTTCAGGAGTTTACATTCTAAGCATCACAGTACATGACTGGCTGGTGCTTGATGTTTCTTGGGTAGGACAGGTGGGAGGATGATCAGATGGATGGATGGATGGTTGGATGGTAGATAGATGGATGGGTGGATGGATGGGTGGGTGGGTGGGTGGGTGGATGGATGGTAGATGAATGGATCATGGATGGATGGTGGATGGATGGATGGGTGATGGATGATGGATGGATAGTTGGATGGTGGATAGATGGATGATTGGGTAGATGGGTGGGTGGTTAGATTAATGGTGGGTGGGTGGGTGGGTGGATGGATTGATGGATGGACAGATGGAATGTGGATGAGTGGATGGATGGATGGATGGTTGGGTGGGTGGCTGGGTGGGTGGATGAATGGGTGGGTGGTTAGATGAGTGGTGGATGGGTGGGTGGATAGATGGATGGATAGGTGGATGGGTGGGTGGTTAGATGAATGGTGGATGGGTGGGTGGGTGGGTGGATGGATGGTAGATGGATGGATCATGGATGGATGGTGGATGGATGGATGGGTGATGGATGATGGATGGATAGTTGGATGGTGGATAGGTGGATGATTGGGTAGATGGGTGGGTGGATAGATGGATGGATAGGTGGATGGGTGGGTGGATGGATGGATGGATGAAGGGATGGATGGATGGATGGATGGAAGAAGAAAGGAAGGAAGGAAGGGTAGGTAGATGAACACAGGAACAAAAGAATGAATGAATGAATGAATGAATGAATGAATGAACACAAAGGGCAGCTACAGATGTTGCAAGGATTTTCAAATGCCGCCCACTTCTACAGGCTCACCTGTCGGTCCAGCTGTGCACTGGAAGAAAGACTGCCTGGCGCCCATGGATTCCACCGAAATCAATGCAACCTCCACTCCGGGGAAAATAGGTCATCATTTTCTGTAAAACTGCCAGGAGCTGCCCTGATCAGGGACTACATTCATGTTTCACACCCTCTTGTCTTTATTTCCCGTGCATCACAAGGTTCTCGGGTAGCAGCCAGAAGAAGGGCTTGCTGCGGGGAGCGGGGTGCACACCCGCAGGGAGATGAGCAGGGCAGGTTCTCCCATGAAGTAGAGCCGTCTTGCAGAATCTTTTTGCCAGGCAGGTGCAGTGAGCTGGGAGGAGGTGCCAGCCAGCGGGAGGCACCTCGGCGGCAGGCGCTGTCTTCCGACACCAGAGGGTCCAACACTAACTAGAATTAGGTGGCACCGAGGCCCCAGGATCTGGCAAGGTGCACACCCGGGCATTGGAGTGATCAACCATCCTCTCCCACCGTGAGCTCCTGGAAGGACAACTGTTCAAAAGCTTGGGCTTGACCCCAGTCCAGGGAAACAGATGCCCAGTGGCTCCAGGAGACTGGGCAAGCAGGGGCACGGCCTTGGGAGAACCCCCGGGGACAGGCCTGCCCTCCCGACTGATTTCAGACCAGACCCTGGCATCTCACGAACCTCCTGGGTCCAGATGCTGCAGGCTGAGCAACAGCAAAACCAACGCAGCCGGCGTCAGGCCGCACCCGAGGCTCCAAACCCTTGGCTGTACCTGTCCCCAGGAACCCGGCTTCTTCCCTCCAAAAATAATACCAATCAGGGGAGCCTGTGGGCGATGAGAAACCTTTGGAGCCGCAGCCAGAAGGGGCCGTGGATTAATCTCCTTCCTGAAGCTCCAGACCCCTTTGGCTGGGCCTCGGGCATCTGTTGCCAGAGAAGCCTCCGCTGATAAGTAATTAGAAGATAATTAACACTTGTAACGTACAAGGGGAAACATCTGGACCTACCGACTTATTGAAACCTAAGGACATGATGAGTCGATTGTGTAGTGGGATGGAAAACAGGCTCAGGTTAGGGGATCAATCAGCCCCCCCTTCCCCAGGCCCCGAGGGTGACCCCTTCACCGCACCCTCAGATCTCCAAGTCTCCTACACTCAAGTGTGGACTCTGTCCACACAGGGCGCTGCCGCCCCAGCCTCCCCATGTCCCCTGCTCCCCCACATGACCTCCAGGATTAAGGAGAAGCACAGAACTAGCCCTCTCCCACCAGCTTGGGTCCCGGGACAGAGAGCAAGGCCAGGGACCCAGGAGGGGTGGCACCCATGTGTCCATCCATCCCCTTTTCCTCCAATTTCTCCTGCCCCAGACAGTCCCCCCGGGAACTCAGGGAGAGAGGGAGCCCTGGGTGTGCCCCTTGGGCGTGCCCCCTGAGATGCCCCTGGGCGTGTCCCCCGAGATGCCCCTGGGTGCGCCCCCCGAGATGCCCCTGGGTGCGCCCCCCGAGATGCCCCTGGGCGTGCCCCCCGAGATGCCCCTGGGCGTGCCCCCCGAGATGTCCCTGGGTGTGCCCCCTGAGATGCCCCTGGGTGTGCCCCCCGAGATGACCCTGGGTGCGCCCCCTGAGATGCCCCTGGGCGTGCCCCCTGAGATGCCCCTGGATGCGCCCCCTGAGATGCCCCTGGGTGCGCCCCCCGAGATGCCCCTGGGCGCGCCCCCCGAGATGCCCCTGGGCGTGCCCCCCGAGATGTCCCTGGGCGTGCCCCCTGAGATGCCCCTGGATGCACCCCCTGAGATGCCCCTGGGCGTGCCCCCCGAGATGCCCCTGGGTGCGCCCCTGAGATGCCCATGGCTCTCAGCCCTTGCCCCCACGCACACAGGAGGCAAAAGTAAACGGAAGCAAAGCACCCCTCCAGCCAGGACCCTGTGAGTGAAGGTGTTCGGGATTCGGGGGCCTGGCCAGTGCCCTGCTCTGGCCTCCCGCCCCCCGCCCCCCACATCTTCCCAGCAGCGGGAACGACAGGGAAATGTGGAAACCCGTTCGAAGAGCCTGAATTCTTTCCCCGACAGCCTTGGTTTCCAGCCAAAAACATTAGGATGTTTTTACCAGCTAATCACGGCCCTCGGACAGGAGGGAGTGGACATAAAAGCGGAGTTTCTGTGAACGTGGGCAGGGGCCGGTTTCAGGCGCGGTGATGCCCTTGGTGAGCTGGGCAGAGCAGGACCCCGGAGGCGGCTTTGAGGACACCTAGGTCCCCCTCCTCCCACCCTGGGCCCCTCTGTGCCCCTCCGTCCTGCTCCAGGTTGGGCCCTATCCCCTGGCTGGGGAGGGAAGTGTCCCTCCAGAACTGGACACTTGAGGCTGAATGCTGGGTCACCCGGCCGGCGTGTGACCTGAGCTGCCCACTGAGAGACCTGTCCTGGGATGTTCTCCCTCAAGCGAAGGACAGAGGCCTGCGGGTCCCTGGATGCGAGACTGGACGCAGCCCTGGCTCCAGGAGGCACTGGGCCTGGGGGCGCTGACACCTCACAGGGGACGCTGTCCCTGGTTCAAGTCCCTGAGCCAGTGAATTCTCCTCCTTGCCTCAGGCAGTTTGGCTGTGTCCCCCAAATACCCCAGCTTGGTCCCCATCATGCCTGAGCTGGAGAGAGGGGGCTCAGACAAAGGAAAAATAAAGAGAAGCAAAGTCTAGGTGATATTTAGCAAGTTAGCACGACCGACCAATCAACACATTTGCAGGGGGAAAGGTTTAGTCTACAGACGGTCCCCGGTCTACAAAGGTTCCACTTACAGTTTTTCAACTTGACGACGGTGTGAAAGTCTTCAGTAGAAAGCGTCCTGTGTGAATTTGGAATTTGGATGCCCCCCACCCCCCACCCCCCCGGCTCTCGGCAGGCGGCTCGGGCTCTCTCCTGAGCTGGGCCATGAGCTCCCCGTCAGCCAGCCACGCGATCACGGGGTACACGGCCCACGCTCGGCAGGGCACTGTGTTGCCAGTTTGTCGCAGATACTGTAACCAGTAGGTTGCACGAGACATTCAACACTTGATGATAAAGGAGGCTTAGCGGTGGCTGCTGGCGCCCGGCTGGAGGCTGATGTGAGCGGCCGGAGCAGGGCGCGGGCGCTGGGCTCAGCGGCGCCGTCCCGCAAGCCAGGTGCATGTGATGCATTTCTGACTCACGATCCGTTCGATGGACTGTGGCTTCATTGGGACACAGCCCCATCGTAGGTCGAGGAGGATCTGCCTTCAGGAAAAAACAGGGCATGTTAAGGGTGCTGAAGCGATGCCTCTACTCATTTGCATGCTTGAAGCAGATTCCCTGACCGGGTCGTCTGCAGACAGCGTGTCTTCACCTAACTCCTCCCTGGCGTTGGGTTTTAGCAGATTCTATTTTTAAGTGCGTTTTTGCCTGGCTTCCCAATAAAGCAGATGAAACAGGCACCTCTCTGGGGGGTTACAAGCCCATGCAGGAGGTGCTCAGTCAGTGGATCTATATAGCCTCAGGACTCAGGGAGCAAGGAAAAAACCCTCCACTTCCGGGGCCCAACACCCCCCCCAGAATCCTGAGAGGTGGATGAGTGAGCAGAGACCACCTGAAGACGGCCACATCCAGGGACGAGAGCCAGCCGTGTCCCATGCCCTACATTCTGCCCTTGTAGCTTTCCCAGCCACCCCGAGCTTGGAACCACCAGCCCCCGACACCGATGGGGCCTGAAGCTCACTGCTAGGATAGGGTGGGTCCGGATTCGAACTCGAGTCCACCTGGCTTCCGCACCTGTGTTCCTTCCGCCACCTGCTCTGGATCATTGCTGGGTCATGACCCGCCGGCTTGAGCTCCGTCAACAGGATTCTCCCTCCTCGAGGTCCATGGACACAGCCCGCCGGTCACAATGGGGCACGTCCCCAGGGCGGGCTGACCACGCAGACCAGACTGGCAAGGACAGCCCTGGGAGGCGAGGCAGCCCCTAGAGGGAGACTGGCCGGGAGAGAAAACCCAGTCACTTAGGGCTACAGACTTACTCGGCAACTAATTTGCAGGGAGCCCGCCCTTAACTTGTGCCACCGGCAAGGTCTGCGCGGGCCATTCGGGTCTATCAGCCGTTAAATTGCGGCCGGCCGCGTCCCCCCGTCAGAGCGCTCGGTGGTGAGTGGCAGTTCCAATAAACGCGCTCCTGCCGGGGAAAGGGCATTACCAGGCGGAGGTATTGAACTTCACGAAGAAATAAAATAAAACTAAACGGCACTGGTGTTCCTGGTGCTCCGCGGTTACTGCCGGGCGGGCGCGGTGGAGGACAAGGGGCGGCCGGCCGGTAAGATCCCGCCGTCCGCGGCGGAGAAGGGCGCCGTGCCCCGCTCGGGAGCCGCTGGCCGCCCAGCAGGTGCGAGGCAGACCTGAGGAGACTTCGCCCACGAGGAAAGCCCTCGGGGTCACCTCGGGCAGCCTCTTCATTCACAGATGGGGAAACCGAGGCCAGAGCCCTGCAGCGGGGCAGGCCGGTGGACCCGAATGTGTTCGAACGGGAAAGCGCCTGACGGTACCCCAGACGTGACAGTCCCCTCTGGCCCGGGGCGTTCACGGGCCCATTCCACGCCCGACCTAGGAACCCAGAGTTGGCTGACCTGGGGCAGAGGGCCTGGTGATCAGTGGATTTTCAGAGGGTGGTTTCTGGGGGTTCTGCCCAGCAGCCTCTCTGGGAACGTGTTTTACGGGGACCAGCGTTTGCTCTGAGCAGGTGCGGTAAGACACAGCTCTGGCCGCCGCGGAGGAGGGTGTTATGCTCACACACCCCAGAGGAGGTGGAGGCTGGCCACGCAGGGCCAGGTGGGGAGGGCCGGGGTCCGTCTGGAGGCAGCGCCGGAGCCATGCCCACGGGGCCTTTGTGTGGTTTCCGAGGGAAGCAGCAGGCGGGGCCAGGTCAGCGGGCTCGGGACGGGCCGGTTTGAATAGGTTCCGCTGTTCTGGGGCACAGGGGCTGCCCCTGGGTGTCTGGTACCTGACCTGGGTGGACGGGGGCGGGGTGGGTGAGTAAGAGCCCCTTAGAGGGGTTGGGGAAGGGGGCGCACTGAGGATGTGCACATGCTCAGGACAAGTTCACTACTCTGGGGACCGGCTCACCCTGGGAGGGGCAGTGACCAGAGTCAGCAAAGCCCCAGACGTCAAAGCATCAGAACAGAAAAGAAAAGATGAGGCTAACACTCATGTCCTCTGGAGTCAGCCCAGGGACGTCCCGGGGCCAGTGCAGACCTAGACAGAGGCTTCTGTGCACAGAAGACAGCGCCCGTCCTCCAGGCTCGGCCGGCAGGCGCAGGCTGGGTCACAGCCCTGTTCACCCGCGAGGCCAGCGCCCCAGAGCAGGCACAGCCTAAGCAGCCCCCCGGGACCGTGGCTCCTCTGCTCCCACAGCACCCACAGGGACAGGACACCCCAGCATCCGGAGTCCTGTTGGCTCAGCCCTGCACACTTCCCAGCGACACAAAGCTGTGTTTCTGAGCCCCAAGGGGGGTGAGCATCCTGCCACTGGCGGGGACAGTAACCCCAGGCGGGAGAAGGTGGACCTCCAAAAGGACAGCGGTGTTCCGGGGTCTGCTCCTTCCCACCCGCCACCCACCCCTCAGACACTGCCCAGCCGGAACCTTTCCTGGGATCCCAGGGTGAACCCCATCTTTGAGCCTTCTGCCCCCAGATGTGGAGGAGACAGCAGCAGCCCTACCGGACACCGGAGAGTGAACCTCCCTCTGGGGTTCCCCTGGGAAGACCAGAGGACCCTCGGGAGCACAGAGCATGCAGGGGGCTGCCTTGTCGGGGTGCGGGCTCTGCTTGGGGGACGTTTGTTCCCCAGCATGAGGATGAAGTGAAGTGACACCCGGGCCTCGGGCCGTAGCGTGTTCTGTGACAGGCGATTTCAAAGCAGAACGGTCAGCACAAGGAGAATGCTGCTCTGAAACCAGAGACCGAAGGGGGCCACTCCCTCCGCCGGCAGTGGGGGGGGGGGCTGCGGCCAGCCCACAGAGGCCCATTCAAGGGAGCCCGTCCACCAGCTGTGAGGAAGGCTCGGACCCCAGGCCCCGCCTCACCCCAGCCCCGGCTCCTGCAGGCGTGATGGGTTCCGCACCTGGCCTCCGACAGAGCAGGTTCTGAAGGCTGCTCTCCCTTCAGAAGCGGGGAGACCCCCAGGCTGGGATGTCCTGGTCCAAACCCAAGGTGTGGGATCGCGCCCACAGACAGTCCCCACACCACACAGGTGGCTGGTGCGGGAGGTGTTGATGGAGGAAGTTAGAAGTGACAGAACCCTGGAAGCGGCCTGGCCCCACGACCTGTTTCTGTGATGGGCACAGGCTCAGACAGAGGACCTTCTCTCCACATCACCACAGTGATGCAGGGCTGGGACCACCCTGTGTCCTGTCCCCTTGTCCTGACGTGTGACTCCCAGAAGGAGCGGCTGTCCTGTGTGAGCATGCTCCCTTCTCCTAAACACCCGGCTCCAGCCTTTGAAATCCCGTGTTTCAGTGGCCGACTGAGCCGACCAGCCAGTGGGGCTCAGTGGTTGAGCTTCTACCCAGCACCAAGAGGTCTCTGGTTCGATTCCCGATCAGGACACATGCCCAGGTTGTGGGCCCGATCCCCAGTGAGGGCATGCAGGAGGTGGCCAATCGGTGTTTCTATCTCTCTCTCCCTTCCCCTTGCTCTAAAAATCGATAAAGAAAAAAAACTGTTTAAGTGGCCCGCTGAGCCAATCGGGATTATGCTGGTGCGGAGCCTGAAGGACCTCGCGACGCACTTCGGTGATGGCTGGTGTTGACCCTGCATGTGTGCCCGGGAGAGTCGCGGCCTCGCCTCGGTCCTGGGAGGTTTGGCAGTGACCACGAGCTCCAAGAAGCAGAGCAGCCAGGCCACCAGGAAGGCGTAGGCGCCACCAAGCCGCCCGTCGCCAGATCCTTCTCTCTGGAACCTTCCACGGGGCTCTGTGGTGAGGCTGCTGACCAGCGGCAACACCACTGAGGCACAGAAACGTCCAAGACAGGTTTGAAAATGAGCACACGGGCCTGGGAGCCCCCGGCTCCGAACGAGGGCGGGCACAGTGGGATGCCACCTGTGGCTTCTCGTCTCTCTTCGGTTGGTGGCAGAAGGGCCGCTGGCCATCTCTAGTGGCACCTGCACCCAGCCGGGGCGGACGCACAGGCTGTCCTGGGCTGTAGGAGATGACCAGGCCCCCAGGACCGCAGGGTGCTCCGTGGGAACCTTGGTCAACATACTGCAGTCTGGGGACCCAGCTCTTCCTGTGGGGACATGAAAAGCCCCTTTGGTTAGTGGGGCGGGAGGCCAGCCTCCATGTCCCTCCAGGAGACAGGGTCACAGCTTGAGGGCTGAGACCGTGATAATTTCATACAAGCCTGAGCACCCTCAGGGGGACTCAAGCCCCAGCCTAAAGATAGACACGGCCACCAACCCCCGAGGGGACGAGCGAGCGGCAGCAGGACGGACCTACAGTGGCACCTCCTCAAGGAAGCCCACCGGGACTTCCCTCCCAGGGCACGGCTGCCACCCATGCTCCAGCCACCCCCAGGCTGCTGTGGCCCTGTCTGGAGCCCGCCCAGGACTGGCAGACCTAACAACCACGAGAGCACGGGCAGCGTGACTGCGGCTCCGAGCCAGCGCCTGGATGCTTCACCCACCCGAGCCCGAGAGGCGAGGTGGCGGTCTGTGCCAGGTGGCATGAGGTGCACCGTGTGGATGGGTTGGATCACTCGTCCAATGTCACCCCGGTGCTCGGAGGCAGAGCCTGCAGATGCCGACACCTGCCGCCCACGCTGTGGTGGGCTCAGCCCAGGGCAGGAGGGGCGAGGGGAGGGGTCTGGTCCATGACCTTTGCAGCCGGCAGACAAGGAGAAAAATCGCGGTGAGATCAGCCCTGTGTGGCCAGGGACAGGTCACACCCCACCCCAACGCAGCCTTCCTAAACGGGCGTGACACCGGGCACCACATGGGAAGCCCTGGGAACACTCCCGTGCCCGGCAGACGGAGGCAGAGGCGAGGGGTCCAGGCCAGCGGCCAGGGGAGGCAAAGACAGGAACCCAGAGAGCTAGGGGTGGGGGCCATGAGGTATCCACCCTGCAGGGGCTTTCTGGAGGGAAGAACAAGCCTAGGAACCTCCCCAAACCAGCGGCCCCATCCGTGTCGGTGCCTTGCACGGGCAGCCCCCCAAAAGTGCCTGCGCGCGGTGTGGACAGATTGTTCGGGGCCTGTGATGCGTTTGGATGGACCGATTATATTTCATTGGCCATCGTTAAACAGTGAATGCCTGCAAGACCATCGGAAATCATGACAATTAAATTAATCAAATCTCAATTAAATGCTAGTTAGAAATTTCACTTTCGGGTCTAGATGGGCTGCAGTCGATTCTCCCCGATTGCACTGAGCTAGCATTTAAATGTAAAAGGTATGCAACACTGAACCGGGGGAGGGGCTTGGGCGATGACTGACAGGGTCAATGCAGAGGGGTGTGTCCAGCGGGTTCTGGTCTGCCGTGGTCTGCGGTGCTGCACTGGATATTTGTTGGCATCTGTACTCTGTCTGTTCCGGTGCCTCCCCTCCCTTTTGGAAACCATTCTCTGGCCACCCTGGCCCATTCCAACACATTGAGTTTGGACTGCATTCATTCTGAGCCTGGTTCCAGGAGTGGACATGTGACTCAGACCAATCAGAGAACTGAATTTCTCTGGCCACAGTGATTGGTCCAGGGATGGGCATGTGATCCCAGCTGAGCTAATAGAGCCCTGGAACTTTTGCAGAGCCTGCTGGGAGGGGAAAGAGGCCTGGAAGAAGGTGAGGCTGGAGCAGTGGCAGCCACTTTGCCACCATGAGGGCACCGCTGATGAGAAAATGGAAAAGAGGCAAAGCTAAAGCAGGAAGGGAGAAACTGGGCCTGGGGACTCTGCCTGAGTCCCTGAGTGAAGGTTTCTCTTCACCAGCTGGTTGGGTTTTCTGTCACTAGCAACGGACAAAGATGTCCCAACCAGGACTTCGCTGATATAACCAGCCCCTGTCCCCGGCGGTAAAGACTAACAACGGGTCTCCATACTTTTAAAGGCACTTTACAGCCATTAGCTCTGAGATGTATCGGCTGTGTTTTTAGAGCCATTCTTGAGATGCGAGCAGACCCAAGGCTGCACCGGCCCAGTGCTGGGACCTGGCTCAAGTCATGCTTTGCCAGGGGGAAATCGAAGTGGGGGGCTGACGGGACTCCCCCAGCTTGCTTGTCTCCTGCAGCAGCCTGGAGCTAGGGCGAGGCCAGTGAGGTGTTTGCAGGACCCTGTCCAGTACAGAGTGAGTGCCCCTCTCGGTGGGTGGCCTGCGTGCCTTCCTGCCTTCCCGAGTCCCAGCCCCGGTGCCCTCGTCAGACCGGAGTCCGCTGCGGGCCCCCAGCAGCTCCGGAAGCGCTGCCCCCGAGCTGCCCCGAGCTGCTGGCTCCAGGGCCTCCCCGCCCCTGCGGACAGTGCTTTCCTCATCTGCATGATGGCAGAGGTGACCAGGGGACCTCTTTACACCTGCCGGTCCTCAGTTGTGTGCATCTCGTGAGGGCTTTGGGCAGAGAACCAGGTCGCAGGACCTCACACCCCTGCGTCTGTTAGCCCACCGCTGCCTGAACCTCCCGGCCAAGGCGGCGAGGGAGGGACCAGAAGCGGGCTGTTGTTCGGGCCTCTGGCCTCAGCCACATCCAGCGTGCATTTTATTCTTCATCTCGTTGGGCGCCCATGCCGTGCAGAACCCTTCCAACTGAGGGAGGGCATTCCTGGCCCCAACAAAACGAACGCCCTCTGCCGTGGCGCCCAGGGGCACGCCGCCCAAGGTCTGTCTCACCTCTGGGTCACTAGCTGCCCGCCTCTGGCCCCAGGGCTGAGCATCCTGCCTGTCTCACACCCCACCTGCTGATGGACATCAGCTAATTAATCCTCCAGCACGTGTCAGGCGCCCTGTGGTCTTCGAGTAAACTCAGAGTGGGGCCTGTGGTCACTCTGCAGGACGCGGGCAGGTGGCACAGTGTGGGAGACACCTGGCCCCAGCAGACAGAGGGGCCCACTCGCTGCTCCCTCCGTCCCTGCTGTCACCAGCTCTGGAACCCGGAGCAGATCCTCAGGGGGAGAGGGGAGAGGAACAGGAGGCTCGGATCAGGACCCCAAGCAAAGTTTTCCTGGTGGCTCTGACCTCCGCCACCTGCCAGTCATTGGTGGGCAGCCCTGTACCTCTGTTACCAACGTCGCCCATACCGTGACCTCCCCGCAGAGTACCAGCTGTGTGCCCACAGCGGTTCTGGGGGGCCGGGAGCAGGCCCTGGAGTCCAGCAGCCCCTGGCGGAAAGCCCAGCTCAGGCCGCATCTCGAGCGGTGACTCACCCTCTCGCCGTCGCTGTCTGTCCCGTGGCAAATGGCAGAGGCAGATCCCGGATGCCGAGGTGACCGTGTGGCGCTCGCCAGGGAGCCTGGCGTGGAGCAAGTGCCCAGCGGCTGGGGGTGAGGGTCCCTACAAGGGGCAAGGACTTCACCATCCAGGAGCTCGTAGCAGGGCAGGGGCCAAACTGGCAGAGAGACCAGGTAAGAGCTGAGCACTTCAGGGTGCAGACAGGTGGCAGGACAGGAAGGGGGCGTGGCGTGAGCAGGGGGCTCCGACAAGTCCAAAGGTGGGTGAGGATGGTTCATGTGGGCACAGAAGGCCTTAGGATCCCCGGAGCAGGGGAGAGGTCACTCTGAGAGCCTGGAGAACCCAGCAGGGTGGGCAGTGTGTGGGCATCTGGGGTGCCAGGGGCCTGGCCACAGGAGAGGCCCGGGGAGGCGGCTGCGGCATGCTAGGGGCTCCTGAGCCCATGCATCACCAAGTACCAGCCCCTGGCGGGCAGAAACGTGAGACCGGCTGCAGGCGGTCATGTCCCGGCACAGGCTCCGGCCCGAAGCCTTCGCCCCGGTGGTGTCCGTGCCATTTGCCCACGTGCAGGCATTTGGGGTGCGGTGAATCTCCGCTGTGGGGGCCTTTGTCCTATACATCGTGGGGAGTTTCGCAGCATCTCTCACCTCTACCCCCCCCCCCCCACACACACACACACACCCGTCGTGACAGCCAAAATGTCTTCAGACATTGACCAATGTCCCTGGAAAAGCAAAGGAGCCGCTGGTGAGAACCACCGGACAGGTGAGAGGGAGAGTCCCGGCTTCTTCTCTGCCTTCGTCTGTTTCTAGAATTTAATTGCTGTTGACATTTTTATGGTTGACAGTATTGCAGACGCCTCCCATTTTCTGCAAAAGAAGCCCGTGGCCGAAACGGAGAGGAAACCGCGGAGGAGCACACAGTCACCAAGGACACAGCTGACACGGGGTTAATTTCCAAAACAACAGGCTTCTTTCCAGGGAGGCCGAGAGGGAGACGCTCCTTCGTTTATTCTCCCAACAAACATGCAGTGGTCACTTCAGCGTGCTAGGCTCGGGCCGCACAGGGGTCACAGCACGACCACGTGCGACTACAGGAGAGGCACCCAGGTCCGTCCTTCTCCCTCCACGTCGCTTATCCTCTTGGAAGCAAAAGGCAACCTTCCGAAACAGCATGCCACCTCCTCCTGGAAGCCCCCAGGTGGAGGGGCGCAGAGGCTCCCCTCCGGGTGCCCCGAGCAGCTGCCTCCCTCTGCTCTCCCTGCAGCACCCTGAGTCTTAGTCCACACCCCATCTGCACCCTCTCTCAGGGTGAACGCTGAGCAAGTCCCCCTGACCTCGTGTCTGCTCTGCGCTCTCTATCAGCTGCGGGCATCTATGGAAACTCGGGAGACTCAGCCCCATCGGCCTGGGTCGCAGAGGGGAACTAAGACCCGTCGGGGTAAGAGCGGACCTCGCAGCCCTGGCTCTGTCCAGACCAGACCTGGTGTCCGCTGTCCCGTCTAGCGAGGGCACAGCTAAAGCACAGAGAAATGCCAGAGCGCGGCTTGGGTCCAGCTCTTCCAAGGGCGCAGACTCAGCACCTGGGCAGCAAGTCAAGGGTGATGTTTACCAGATGCCTTTTGTAACCTGTGTAGACATCAGACCCAAAACCCAGCCCCCTGGCCGGGATCCCAGGCACTGAGGCCGCCCAGCATGGCCACGAGCTGAGGCCGATCCTACTGCTTTGTCTTCCTACGAAGCTCTCGAATGTCACAGAGAAGGCACTGTGCACACGCAGACACCCCCACGTGGCCAGCCGGCACCCCAGCTCCAGCCACAAGGACGCGGGTGACCCTCCAACAGTCGACAGACTCTGGTAAGAAGCTCCTCCAGGTCTGTCCGGGCAGGAACACGGTGAAGCAGCCAGGTCCCCTCCAGAGGCAGCCTGCTGGGGCCCCTACGTCCCGCGGGGTGGGGGCCTCGGGACCCACGGCGCAGACGCCTGCTCAACGAGCTCCCGCGCGAGGGGCAGAGGGAGGGACCGCGTGTAAGGACACGCCAAGCAAGACCCTGTGCTATTAATTAAAACCTGAAAATGGAGCCTCGGAATTTAATTAACAAGCCGAGTGCAGAGAATAACGGTTCTGTGGGTTTTTTCTAACACATCTATAATCCTCCGCCCGCAGCAGAAATGTAGGTTTGCGTACGTGAGGAGCAATGGAGCGGAACAGGCGCTGTCCCCGGCTGCAGTCAGGTCTCGGGGGCCGTGGGTGCGGTGCCCACAGCAGGGTCCCAGCAGCCTGGCTGGAGAGAGGCACCAACTCCAGACCCAAAGGAGCAGTCAGGACATGACCAGACATGGGTAGACTCTTCCAAGTCTGCGAACCCTGAGCTCCTCCTGCAGCCTCCCCGCCACGGGACACGGGCAGTGGAGGGTGGTGAGAGTTCGAGGAACGGCCTTTGCTCACACCTGGCTCGAGACGTCCCTCTGGGGCAGGCAGCACGACTGTCCCCTTCCCCGGAGGCGGACCGGGCTCGGCAAGGCGGGCGGCGCACCTGGAACACGTTCTCCAGGGCTCTCGTGTTTCCTTCTGCACAGCTCGGAGAGGCACTTATGGTTTTTGTTCCAAACAATCTTTTCAAGGGTGTTTGAGCAGCAAACACCCTGGGGAGATGGAGAGGCCCTCTGCCTCCAGGGTGGGGGAGGCCACGCTGGTTTGCCAGCAGCCCGCCCCCAAGGATCCGCGTTCCCTGTCCGGGTCCTCGGCTGTAAGGCAAACCTTGCACGCACAGCTCCTGGGCCACCCGGGGTCACACCGCGGGGACCAAGATGGTGAAGCCAATGCCTCCTGCTGTGCAGCAAGGAACAACCTTAGTCCCCACCTCGGGGTCTTCTGCCAGCACCCACAAAAGGTGGGAGATTGACTTGCTAGCTTGCAAGGACGGGAGCATCTAGACCACCCACAGTTGCTGACGCTTGCCCGAGGCCACAGGCAAGACGTCGGTGGCCAGCTGGGATTCGATCCACACTGTCTGACTGTTCCCCCTCCCGCCCACGTTTCTCAGGCTGTGCCCCGGGGACCCCTGCATCAGACAACTTCTGGGTGGGGTGCTGATTAAAACCCAGGCTATGGGCTGCACCGCTAACCCACAGAATCACATCTCTGCAGTGGGTCCTGGGGGACCTCACTCCCAAGAAGCGCCCCCATCTCGGCTCAGAAGCGTCCCCAGTCTCTGGTGTGCGCCGTGGCCACCTGGGCGTGAGCGGGGTCCTGCCCTGGGCGTTGTTCCGTCCCAGCCTCGTGTCCGGAAGTGGAGCCCCAGCCCCTGCTGCGACAGCCAGAGCCTGGCGGTGCCCCTGCCACCTGCTGCCCACCTAGCAGTCTGGGAGCCCCTTCCCCGCACTCTGCCTGGAGCCCAGGCCTCTTCCCAGGCGTCTCCAATCAACTCCATTCTCAAGCAAGCTCAGTGCTGGGAATGGATTCACACAGGCGGTGGGAACAGTCTCCTGAGCAGTGTCGTCTTAGAGGGGACCCGGGCCGGGGAGGGGACCCAGGCCAGAGAGGGGACCCGGGCCGGGGAGGGGACCCGGGCCGGGGAGGGGACCCGGGCCGGGAGGGGACCCGGGCCGGGAGGGGACCCGGGCCGGGGAGGGGACCTGGGCCGGGGAGGGGACCTGGGCCGGGGAGGGGACCCGGGCCGGGGAGGGGACCTGGGCCGGGGAGGGTCCTGGGCCGGGAGGGGACTGGGAGGCCCACACAGGTCGGGATGACGAGCTGCTGGGACAACAGCCCTGGGCCGGCTCCCGGCCTTCAAGTGCAGCTGTCGGAGGCAGAGCCGGGCCCTCCCAGCACCGCCAAGCAGGGCCGGCCACCAGGGAGCCGCTCCCCCAACCTGGCTCCCTCCACCCGCCCACAGACCCGGGAGACCAGAATCAGAGGCCGGACAGGGCCACTCATAAACGGGCTGGGACAGGACCTGGCGGGACACAGCCCGCCGAGCTCGTGGACGGGGCCTCTGGGCTCCCAGGGCAACCTTCTCCGGGCGGCTCCAGTGCTCGAAGTCCGAGCCCTCTGCCCTCTGGACACCTGCGTGCCCTGCGGTGGGTTCCGCGGTGGGTTCCGCGGTGGGTCCCGCGGTGGGTTCCGCGGTGGGTCCCGCGGTGGGTTCCGCGGTGGGTCCCGCGGTGGGTTCCGCGGTGGGTTCCGCGGTGGGTTCCGCGGTGGGTTCCGCGGTGGGTTCCGCGGTGGGTTCCGCGGTGGGTCCTGCGGTGGGTTCCGCGGTGGGTTCCGCGGTGGGTTCCGCGGTGGGTTCCGCGGTGGGTTCCGCGGTGGGTTCCGCAGTGGGTCCTGCAGTGGGTCCTGCAGTGGGTTCTGCGGTGGGTTCCGCGGTGGGTTCCACGGTGGGTTCCGCAGTGGGTTCTGCAGTGGGTTCTGCTGTGGGTCCTGCAGTGGGTCCTGCGGTGGGTCCTGCAGTGGGTCCTGCGGTGGGTTCCGCGGTGGGTCCTGCGGTGGGTTCCGCGGTGGGTTCCGCGGTGGGTTCCGCGGTGGGTTCCGCGGTGGGTTCCGCAGTGGGTCCTGCGGTGGGTTCCGCGGTGGGTTCCGCGGTGGGTTCCGCGGTGGGTTCCGCGGTGGGTTCCGCAGTGGGTTCTGCGGTGGGTTCTGCAGTGGGTTCTGCAGTGCGTTCTCACCCCGGGAGGGCGCGTCCCTCCTGGGCTCGGCGTGCCCGCACCCGAGGCTCACCTGGTCTCTCCCGGGAGGACTGAGCAGAGCGCCCCAGAAACCGTCTCCGTCATGGTGCTTCCAGCGCACAGCAGGCTGCTTATCGACGAAAGGATGGCTGTCGCTCAGACGCCGACCTCCCGCCCAGTCACAGACACGGGCGTCAAAGCGAGACTCCTCTCGGCTTCCAACGGCCGGAATGTCTTCCATGCGTTGAATAGATGCTGGCCAGGTGGGCACGGCAGAGTGAGACGGGCCTGGCCACACGGGGGTGGAGACGTGCAGTGGAGTGACCGTCTGGGAACCTCTGCCAGCCGGCATCTGTCAGCCAGCCTGGGCCAGGGTGTGCGACAGAGCAAACAGCCCAAACTGTCACAGCTCACAGCGGTGCCGCGACTCTCTCCTGCCACGTGTCCCCAGCAGTTTGGTTGCCATGCTGGGGAGATGGTGGTCCACACGCCATAGTGGTTCTCATGTCAGCATCTACGTTGATAAGCAGGAAACACCTAGAATGTTGCCAGCCTCTGGTGGAGGAACAGGAATGAGGCAGGACAAGAACCGCCGCTAACCTCTTCCCAGGGAAACATACATCTCTGCTCAGACGGTATCGGCCAAAGCACATGGTGTGGCGTCTAGTCCAGCGGTGTGATGAAGGATAGACAGATAAATGGTAGATAGATAATTGATGGATGGATAGATAGATAAATGATGGATGGATGGATAGATAGATAGATAGATAGATAGATAGATAGATAGATAGATAGATAATAGATAGTTGATAGATGTGAGTCCATGAGGGCATGGATTTTGCCTGTTCTTTCATGGCAATTGTTCTTATGTTTTGAATAGTACTTTGCACATAGTACATATTTTGAAGGAATAGGTGGACAGATGGATGGATGGATGGATGAATGGATGATGGATGATGGATGATGGATCAACAGATGTTTGGATGATGGATGGATGGATGGATGGGTAGATGATGGATGGATGGACAGACAGATGGTTGCATCAGTGGATGGACAGATGGTTGGGTGGATGGATGGGTAGATGATGGATGGATGGACAGACAGATGGTTGCGTCAGTGGATGGACAGATGGTTGGTGGATGGATGGTAGATGATGGAATGGATGGGACAGGACAGATGGTTGAGTCAGTGGATGGACAGATGGTGGGTGGATGGGATGGGATAGATCGTCAGTGGATGGACAGATGGTTGGGTGGATGGATGGGTAGATGATGGATGGATGGACAGACAGATGGTTGCGTCAGTGGATGGACAGATGGTTGGGTGGATGGATGGGTAGATGATGGATGGATGGACAGACAGATGGTTGCGTCAGTGGATGGACAGATGGTTGGGTGGATGGATGGGTAGATGGATGATGGATGGATGGATGGATGGATGGGTGGACAGATGGTTGGATGGATGGATGGGTAGATGGATGATGGATGGATGGATGAATAGATGGTTGGATGGATGGATGGGTAGATGGATGATGGATGGATGGATGAATAGATGGTTGGGCGGATGGATGGTTAGATGGATGATAGATGGATGATGGATAAGAGGTGAAAAGAAGAGCAATAACAAAGGAAGAGTAAAGGCAGGACTAAGAGCAAACCCACAAATGGGGAAATAGACCAGAAGTAAAGTTTCTAATCTCTCGAGGGCTGGATAATATAGAAAGAAAAGACCACATTCATAGAAAACCTACTGTGTCCCAAAAGTATACATTTTGGGCACTCTGACTTTTCTTTGGTAACTTTAATCCCAAAGAAGGACTAAAACACTGTGTAGAACCTCTCCCTCTCATCCCTCCCTTCCTTCAAGCTTCACAAGAACACACTGACCACCAAATCTGTATTTGGTCCCATGCCAGGCTCCAAGGATGGGAACACCCACCACCCATCAAGATACTCACAGGTTAGGGGAAGAGAGAAAAAGTAAACAGATTTATATGACGCCATGTGGTAGGTGCAAATGATAGAGATAAGCCCAGGGAATGTTGGGACTAAGAGAACTGGCCCTTGGCCCTCCTGGAAGATCAGGGACGACCACCCAGAAAAGGTGCCACCTGAACTAGATCCTGAAAGCTGATGCGGTCAGCCAGGTACAACCCTGGGCAGCAGCACACAGCTCAAGGCTCCTAAGGAGAAAATCAGAGGTAGGAGGAGTGTTAATCAGGTCAGACCAGCTGCTGTAACCAACAACCCCAACATTCCAATGGCTTCAGAAAAACCCCAGTTGTCTCCTCATCGGGCAGCGATCCAGCCCCTCCCGGCCAGGCGGTGCGCCAGGCCGGCTTCCCCAAGGGCCCAGGCTCCTTCCATCTTCAGCTCCTTTGCAGTCACTCTTTGTTCATCTGGCAGATGGGGAAAGAGCAGAGCCTCCGTCCAACCGGAAGCGTGCTCTTGGCTCCCCCGCCCACTTTCCACGACCCCGAAAGCAGTCACGTGGCCGACCTGGCTTCGAGGGAGCCCAGAGATGTCATCGAGTTGAGTGGCCAGGAGGAAAGGAAACGGTCAGTAGCGTGCAGCCAGTTTGGAGATAGTCGCCCTGACTCCCCAGCACCCCCCTTGAGCCCCGTGCACTCTGAGGCGACCCCCTCACCCACCTGCACTAGCACCGAGCCACCCGGGGCCCGGGGCATGGTCATCACCGGGCATCACGGTTGCCCCTTGAGGCTGAGGAAGGGGCTCAGTGCCTTCATTGGCTGCTAAGCGACAACAGCCCAAATGAGCCACCCGGAGCCCTCCCCCCGAGGGTTTCACACCAACGGACCAGCCTGTGCCACAGAAGTAAGAGGGCGACAGCCGAGCACACGTCTCTCTGCTGGCTCTGTGGGGGGATTGGGGGCTGGTGGGGGATGGGAATTGGTGGTGGCGATTCAGCATGGCATGCAACGGTGGGGGGACAAGAACGGGCGTCTGGGCAGCTTTGCTGCCTCCAGCAAGTGGGGTGGGTGAAGGGAGGGGCGAGCGTTCCGGCCAGAGGCAGAGGCAGAGGGAGGCTGAGTTCTGGGACCTGCCTCCCTGCACAGGGCTCAGAGGGTGGGGCAGCAGGAGAGGGGTGTGAGCCTGACCCAGGCGGGTAGGCGCAACCCTGAGGACCAGGAGCCCTACCAGCAGGAGTGGCCTGGAGGGGAGGGGGTGGGAGGGGAGGCAGGAGGAGCTGGGCCAGGGCTTCCCGGGGAGGTTGTGAGCCCTGGCGTCTGCAGCAGCCTGGAGAGGGTGGCCCAAGACAGAACTCAGAGGATGCAGGCAGCCGAGCCAAAGCCACTACGCCGCCCTGTATTTCCGGAGACTAAAGGCATGTTAATGGCCAACGATTAGGAAATTAACTGCACAGAGAGCACATCGAAGAGCTGTCGAAGACACGTCGGCCTGCACCAGCCTTCCCGGAGGGTCAGGGCTGGTGTCTCTAAAACAGAGCAAAGACGACCTGGGGATCCACCCACAGTGAAGGCCATGGTACCAGCAGGGACCCGAAGAGATTTAGAGGTGCTAAGAGTTTGTTTTTTGTTTTGTCCTCACCCGAGGACATTTTTCCATTTTTTGTTCAGTTAGAGTAGGAGGGAGAGAGAGGAAGAGAGAGAGAGAGAGAGACATCGACGTGAAAGGGACACATCGAGTGGCTGCCACCCACATGACCAACCAGGGCCGGGGACAAACTGCAACCGAGGTACACGCCCTTAGCGGGAACCGAACCCGGGTCTCTCCGGGCCGCAGGCCGACGCTCTAACCGCTGAGCCACACCGGCCAGGGCGCTAAGAGTTTTTTATGGGGCGTCCATGATAGACATTCGGACAAACCTCTAGTTTTCCGGAGTCGGGGTCTGGGAGGCCGTTTCCACAGGCCTCTCGTCTGGTCCACCAGCCACACG